>NW_027469127.1:600000-788374 GCF_051020765.1 Lasioglossum baleicum
CTAGGTCGACGCGCGTTACCGATGCACACGTAAAAAATTTTTCGCGAATTTTCGCGAATTTTTCGCGCGGTAAACCTTCGTCTCCGCGTCCTCCGTCCGACGAGCCTACTCTCGCCCACACCCGTCGACCCGTTCTCGAGCTATACGCCGACAAAGAAATTTTGATTTTTCACTAATTTGACGTCATCGAGAAAGTTACGGCCAACTGGGAATTAAAGGTATATCGCCTTTCGGAATTTTCCGGGAGCCCGTCGGTCCTTCGGCCCCGCTCGGCTCGGCTCGGCTCGAGGTCGAAGTCGTCGGTAGCGACGATGGTGGCGGGGAGGCGCGCGATTGGTCTGTCATCGCCATCCTCCCCCCAACCCCCCCTCCCTTTAAAATTAATGGAAAATGTAAACCCAAACGTAGAGTCGGATTCGTAACCTCGAATTTACAAGTCGATTCGCTCAACTATCAAGGGAGAGTAAACGCGGCGACTGTGGCGGCACTCGCCACCGATGCGAAGTCAGCATCACGAAGATGGCGTTAAATTCGAACGTTTGAATCAGTTATTTTCTTTCCGGCCCTTTTCAGCCCTGAACCGTGGAAGCGCCGAATTTCGGGTTTCAGTTTTAACGCGGCAGCTTATACCCCCCGAGCGTTAACGACCACTGCCGGTGGTGGTCGGTAAGTTATCCTCCGCCGAGGTCGACGCGCGTTACCGATGCACACGTAAAAAATTTTTCGCGAATTTTCGCGAATTTTTCGCGCGGTAAACCTTCGTCTCCGCGTCCTCCGTCCGACGAGCCTACTCTCGCCCGCACCCGTCGACCCGTTCTCGAGCTATACGGCGACAAAGAAACTTTGATTTTTCACTAATTTGACGTCATCGAGAAAGTTACGGCCAACTGGGAATTAAAGGTATATCGCCTTTCGGAATTTTCCGGGAGCCCGTCGGTCCTTCGGCCCCGCTCGGCTCGGCTCGGCTCGAGGTCGAAGTCGTCGGTAGCGACGATGGTGGCGGGGAGGCTCGCGATTGGTCTGTCATCGCCATCCTCCCCCCAACCCCCCCTCCCTGTAAAATTAATGGAAAATGTAAACCCAAACGTAGAGTCGGATTCGTAACCTCGAATTTACAAGTCGATTCGCTCAACTATCAAGGGAGCGTAAACGCGGCGACTGTGGCGGCACTCGCCACCGATGCGAAGTCAGCATCACGAAGTTGGCGTTAAATTCGAACGTTTGAATCAGTTATTTTCTTTCCGGCCCTTTTCAGCCCTGAACCGTGGAAGCGCCGAAATTCGGGTTTCATTTTTAACGCGGCAGCTTATACCCCCCGAGCGTTACCGACCACTGCCGGTGGTGGTCGGTAACTTATCCTCCGCCGAGGTCGACGCGCTTTACCGATGCACACGTAAAAAAATTTTCGCGAATTTTTCGCGCGGTAAACCTTCGTCTGCGCTTCCTCCGTCCGACGAGCCCACTCTCGCCCGCACCCGTCGACCCGTTCTCGAGCTATACGGCGACAAAGAAACTTTGATTTTTCACTAATTTGACGTCATCGAGAAAGTTACGGCCAACTGGGAATTAAAGGTATATCGCCTTTCGGAATTTTCCGGGAGCCCGTCGGTCCTTCGGACCCGCTCGGCTCGGCTCGCCTCGAGGTCGAGGTCGTCGGTAGCGACGATGGTGGCGGGGAGGCTCGCGATTGGTCTGTCATCGCCATCCTCCCCCCAACCTCCCCTCCCTTTAAAATTAATGGAAAATGTAAACCCAAACGTAGAGTCGGATTCGTAACCTCGAAGTTACAAGTCGATTCGCTCAACTATGAAGGGAGAGTAAACGCGGCGACTGTGGCGGCACTCGCCACCGATGCGAAGTCAGCATCACGAAGTTGGCGTTAAATTCGAACGTTTGAATCAGTTATGTTCTTTCCGGCCCTTTTCAGCCCTGAACCGTGGAAGCGCCGAATTTCGGGTTTCATTTTTAACGCGGCAGCTTATACCCCCCGAGCGTTAACGACCACTGCCGGTGGTGGTCGGTAAGTTATCCTCCGCCGAGGTCGACGCGCGTTACCGATGCACACGTAAAAAATTTTTCGCGAATTTTCGCGAATTTTTCGCGCGGTAAACCTTCGTCTCCGCGTCCTCCGTCCGACGAGCCCACTCTCGCCCGCACCCATCGACCCGTTCTCGAGCTATACGGCGACAAAGAAACTTTGATTTTTCACTAATTTGACGTCATCGAGAAAGTTACGGCCAACTGGGAATTAAAGGTATATCGCCTTTCGGAATTTTCCGGGAGCCCGTCGGACCTTCGGCCCCGCTCGGCTCGGCTCGGCTCGAGGTCGAAGTCGTCGGTAGCGACGATGGTGGCGGGGAGGCGCGCGATTGGTCAGTCATCGCCATCCTCCCCCCAACCCCCCCTCCCTTTAAAATTAATGGAAAATGTAAACCCAAACGTAGAGTCGGATTCGTAACCTCGAAGTTACAAGTCGTTTCGCTCAACTATCAAGGGAGAGTAAACGCGGCGACTGTGGCGGCACTCGCCACCGATGCGAAGTCAGCATCACGAAGTTGGCGTTAAATTCGAACGTTTGAATCAGTTATTTTCTTTCCGGCCCTTTTCAGCCCTGAACCGTGGAAGCGCCGAAATTCGGGTTTCATTTTTAACGCGGCAGCTTATACCCCCCGAGCGTTACCGACCACTGCCGGTGGTGGTCGGTAAGTTATCCTCCGCCGAGGTCGACGCGCGTTATCGATGCACACGTAAAAAATTTTTCGCGAATTTTTCGCGCGGTAAATCTTCGTCTCCGCGTCCTCCGTCCGACGAGCCCACTCTCGCCCGCACCCGTCGACCCGTTCTCGAGCTATACGGCGACAAAGAAACTTTGATTTTTCACTAATTTGACGTCATCGAGAAAGTTACGGCCAACTGGGAATTAAAGGTATATCGCCTTTCGGAATTTTCCGGGAGCCCGTCGGTCCTTCGGCCCCGCTCGGCTCGGCTCGGCTCGAGGTCGAGGTCGTCGGTAGCGACGATGGTGGCGGGGAGGTGCGCAATTGGTCTGTCATCGCCATCCCCCCCAACCCCCCCTCACCCTTTAAAATTAATGGAAAATGTAAACACAGACGTAGAGTCGGATTCGTAACCTCGAAGTTTCAAGTCGATTCGCTCAACTATCAAGGGAGAGTAAACGCGGCGACTGTGGCGGCACTCGCCACCGATGCGAAGTCAGCATCACGAAGTTGGCGTTAAATTCGAACGTTTGAATCAGTTATTTTCTTTCCGGCCCTTTTCAGCCCTGAACCGTGGAAGCGCCGAAATTCGGGTTTCATTTTTAACGCGGCAGCTTATACCCCCCGAGCGTTACCGACCACTGCCGGTGGTGGTCGGTAAGTTATCCTCCGCCGAGGTCGACGCGCGTTATCGATGCACACGTAAAAAATTTTTCGCGAATTTTCGCGAATTTTTCGCGCGGTAAACCTTCGTCTCCGCGTCCTCCGTCCGACGAGCCCACTCTCGCCCGCACCCGTCGACCCGTTCTCGAGCTATACGGCGACAAAGAAACTTTGATTTTTCACTAATTTGACGTCATCGAGAAAGTTACGGCCAACTGGGAATTAAAGGCATATCGCCTTTCCGAATTTTCAGGGAGCCCGTCGGGCCTTCGGCCCCGCTCGGCTCTGCTCGGCCCGGCTCGAGGTCGAGGTCGTCGGTAGCGACGATGGTGGCGGGGAGGTGCGCAATTGGTCTGTCATC
Organism: Lasioglossum baleicum; assembly: GCF_051020765.1. Classification (NCBI taxonomy): domain Eukaryota; kingdom Metazoa; phylum Arthropoda; class Insecta; order Hymenoptera; family Halictidae; genus Lasioglossum; species Lasioglossum baleicum. The sequence goes on from NW_027469127.1 coordinate 603,742, forward strand.
GCCATCCCCCCCCCCAAACCCCCCTCCCCCTTTAAAATTAATGGAAAATGTAAACACAGAGGTAGAGTCGGATTCGTAACCTCGAAGTTTCAAGTCGATTCGCTCAACTATCAAGGGAGAGTAAACGCGGCGACTGTGGCGGCACTCGCCACCGATGCGAAGTCAGCATCACGAAGTTGGCGTTAAATTCGAACGTTTGAATCAGTTATTTTCTTTAAGGCCCTTTTCAGCCATGAACCGTGGAAGCGCCGAAATTCGGGTTTCATTTTTAACGCGACAGCTTATACCCCCCGAGCGTTACCGACCACTGCCGGTGGTGGTCGGTAAGTTATCCTCCGCCGAGGTCGACGCGCGTTACCGATGCACACGTAAAAAATTTTTCGCGAATTTTTCGCGCGGTAAACCTTCGTCTCCGCGTCCTCCGTCCGACGAGCCTACTCTCGCCCGCACCCGTCGACCCGTTCTCGAGCTATACGGCGACAAAGAAACTTTGATTTTTCACTAATTTGACGTCATCGAGAAAGTTACGGCCAACTGGGAATTAAAGGTATATCGCCTTTCGGAATTTTCCGGGAGCCCGTCGGTCCTTCGGACCCGCTCGGCTCGGCTCGCCTCGAGGTCGAGGTCGTCGGTAGCGACGATGGTGGCGGGGAGGCTCGCGATTGGTCTGTCATCGCCATCCTCCCCCCAACCCTCCCTCCCTGTAAAATTAATGGAAAATGTAAACCCAAACGTAGAGTCGGATTCGTAACCTCGAAGTTACAAGTCGATTCGCTCAACTATCAAGGGAGAGCAAACGCGGCGACTGTGGCGGCACTCGCCACCGATGCGAAGTCAGCATCACGAAGTTGGCGTTAAATTCGAACGTTTGAATCAGTTATTTTCTTTCCGGCCCTTTTCAGCCATGAACCGTGGAAGCGCCGAAATTCGGGTTTCATTTTTAACGCGGCAGCTTATACCCCCCGAGCGTTACCGACCACTGCCGGTGGTGTTCGGTAAATTATCCTCCGCCTAGGTCGACGCGCGTTACCGATGCACACGTAAAAAATTTTTCGCGAATTTTCGCGAATTTTTCGCGCGGTAAACCTTCGTCTCCGCGTCCTCCGTCCGACGAGCCTACTCTCGCCCGCACCCGTCGACCCGTTCTCGAGCTATACGCCGACAAAGAAACTTTGATTTTTCACTAATTTGACGTCATCGAGAAAGTTACGGCCAACTGGGAATTAAAGGTATATCGCCTTTCGGAATTTTCCGGGAGCCCGTCGGTCCTTCGGCCCCGCTCGGCTCGGCTCGGCTCGAGGTCGAAGTCGTCGGTAGCGACGATGGTGGCGGGGAGGCGCGCGATTGGTCTGTCATCGTCATCCTCCCCCCAACCCCCCCCTCCCTTTAAAATTAATGGAAAATGTAAACCCAAACGTAGAGTCGGATTCGTAACCTCGAAGTTACAAGTCAATTCGCTCAACTATCAAGGGAGAGTAAACGCGGCGACTGTGGCGGCACTCGCCACCGATGCGAAGTCAGCATCACGAAGTTGGCGTTAAATTCGAACGTTTGAATCAGTTATTTTCTTTCCGGCCCTTTTCAGCCATGAACCGTGGAAGCGCCGAAATTCGGGTTTCATTTTTAACGCGGCAGCTTATACCCCCCGAGCGTTACCGACCACTGCCGGTGGTGGTCGGTAAGTTATCCTCCGCCTAGGTCGACGCGCGTTACCGATGCACACGTAAAAAATTTTTCGCGAATTTTCGCGAATTTTTCGCGCGGTAAACCTTCGTCTCCGCGTCCTCCGTCCGACGAGCCTACTCTCGCCCACACCCGTCGACCCGTTCTCGAGCTATACGCCGACAAAGAAATTTTGATTTTTCACTAATTTGACGTCATCGAGAAAGTTACGGCCAACTGGGAATTAAAGGTATATCGCCTTTCGGAATTTTCCGGGAGCCCGTCGGTCCTTCGGCCCCGCTCGGCTCGGCTCGGCTCGAGGTCGAAGTCGTCGGTAGCGACGATGGTGGCGGGGAGGCGCGCGATTGGTCTGTCATCGCCATCCTCCCCCCAACCCCCCCTCCCTTTAAAATTAATGGAAAATGTAAACCCAAACGTAGAGTCGGATTCGTAACCTCGAATTTACAAGTCGATTCGCTCAACTATCAAGGGAGAGTAAACGCGGCGACTGTGGCGGCACTCGCCACCGATGCGAAGTCAGCATCACGAAGTTGGCGTTAAATTCGAACGTTTGAATCAGTTATTTTCTTTCCGGCCCTTTTCAGCCATGAACCGTGGAAGCGCCGAATTTCGGGTTTCATTTTTAACGCGGCAGCTTATACCCCCCGAGCGTTAACGACCACTGCCGGTGGTGGTCGGTAAGTTATCCTCCGCCGAGGTCGACGCGCGTTACCGATGCACACGTAAAAAATTTTTCGCGAATTTTCGCGAATTTTTCGCGCGGTAAACCTTCGTCTCCGCGTCCTCCGTCCGACGAGCCTACTCTCGCCCGCACCCGTCGACCCGTTCTCGAGCTATACGGCGACAAAGAAACTTTGATTTTTCACTAATTTGACGTCATCGAGAAAGTTACGGCCAACTGGGAATTAAAGGTATATCGCCTTTCGGAATTTTCCGGGAGCCCGTCGGTCCTTCGGCCCCGCTCGGCTCGGCTCGGCTCGAGGTCGAAGTCGTCGGTAGCGACGATGGTGGCGGGGAGGCGCGCGATTGGTCTGTCATCGCCATCCTCCCCCCAACCCCCCCTCCCTTTAAAATTAATGGAAAATGTAAACCCAAACGTAGAGTCGGATTCGTAACCTCGAATTTACAAGTCGATTCGCTCAACTATCAAGGGAGCGTAAACGCGGCGACTGTGGCGGCACTCGCCACCGATGCGAAGTCAGCATCACGAAGTTGGCGTTAAATTCGAACGTTTGAATCAGTTATTTTCTTTCCGGCCCTTTTCAGCCCTGAACCGTGGGAGCGCCGAAATTCGGGTTTCATTTTTAACGCGGCAGCTTATACCCCCCGAGCGTTACCGACCACTGCCGGTGGTGGTCGGTAACTTATCTTCCGCCGAGGTCGACGCGCTTTACCGATGCACACGTAAAAAAATTTTCGCGAATTTTTCGCGCGGTAAACCTTCGTCTGCGCTTCCTCCGTCCGACGAGCCCACTCTCGCCCGCACCCGTCGACCCGTTCTCGAGCTATACGGCGACAAAGAAACTTTGATTTTTCACTAATTTGACGTCATCGAGAAAGTTACGGCCAACTGGGAATTAAAGGTATATCGCCTTTCGGAATTTTCCGGGAGCCCGTCGGTCCTTCGGACCCGCTCGGCTCGGCTCGCCTCGAGGTCGAGGTCGTCGGTAGCGACGATGGTGGCGGGGAGGCTCGCGATTGGTCTGTCATCGCCATCCTCCCCCCAACCCCCCCTCCCTTTAAAATTAATGGAAAATGTAAACCCAAACGTAGAGTCGGATTCGTAACCTCGAAGTTACAAGTCGATTCGCTCAACTATCAAGGGAGAGTAAACGCGGCGACTGTGGCGGCACTCGCCACCGATGCGAAGTCAGCATCACGAAGTTGGCGTTAAATTCGAACGTTTGAATCAGTTATGTTCTTTCCGGCCCTTTTCAGCCCTGAACCGTGGAAGCGCCGAATTTCGGGTTTCATTTTTAACGCGGCAGCTTATACCCCCCGAGCGTTAACGACCACTGCCGGTGGTGGTCGGTAAGTTATCCTCCGCCGAGGTCGACGCGCGTTACCGATGCACACGTAAAAAATTTTTCGCGAATCTTCGCGAATTTTTCGCGCGGTAAACCTTCGTCTCCGCGTCCTCCGTCCGACGAGCCTACTCTCGCCCGCACCCGTCGACCCGTTCTCGAGCTATACGGCGAAAAAGAAACTTTGATTTTTCACTAATTTGACGTCATCGAGAAAGTTACGGCCAACTGGGAATTAAAGGTATATCGCCTTTCGGAATTTTCCGGGAGCCCGTCGGTCCTTCGGACCCGCTCGGCTCGGCTCGCCTCGAGGTCGAGGTCGTCGGTAGCGACGACGGTGGCGGGGAGGCTCGCGATTGGTCTGTCATCGCCATCCTCCCCCCAACCCCCCCTCCCTGTAAAATTAATGGAAAATGTAAACCCAAACGTAGAGTCGGATTCGTAACCTCGAAGTTACAAGTCGATTCGCTCAACTATCAAGGGAGCGTAAACGCGGCGACTGTGGCGGCACTCGCCACCGATGCGAAGTCAGCATCACGAAGTTGGCGTTAAATTCGAACGTTTGAATCAGTTATTTTCTTTCCGGCCCTTTTCAGCCCTGAACCGTGGAAGCGCCGAAATTCGGGTTTCATTTTTAACGCGGCAGCTTATACCCCCCGAGCGTTACCGACCACTGCCGGTGGTGGTCGGTAACTTATCCTCCGCCGAGGTCGACGCGCTTTACCGATGCTCACGTAAAAAAATTTTCGCGAATTTTTCGCGCGGTAAACCTTCGTCTGCGCTTCCTCCGTCCGACGAGCCCACTCTCGCCCGCACCCGTCGACCCGTTCTCGAGCTATACGGCGACAAAGAAACTTTGATTTTTCACTAATTTGACGTCATCGAGAAAGTTACGGCCAACTGGGAATTAAAGGTATATCGCCTTTCGGAATTTTCCGGGAGCCCGTCGGTCCTTCGGACCCGCTCGGCTCGGCTCGCCTCGAGGTCGAGGTCGTCGGTAGCGACGATGGTGGCGGGGAGGCTCGCGATTGGTCTGTCATCGCCATCCTCCCCCCAACCCCCCCTCCCTTTAAAATTAATGGAAAATGTAAACCCAAACGTAGAGTCGGATTCGTAACCTCGAAGTTACAAGTCGATTCGCTCAACTATCAAGGGAGAGTAAACGCGGCGACTGTGGCGGCACTCGCCACCGATGCGAAGTCAGCATCACGAAGTTGGCGTTAAATTCGAACGTTTGAATCAGTTATGTTCTTTCCGGCCCTTTTCAGCCCTGAACCGTGGAAGCGCCGAATTTCGGGTTTCATTTTTAACGCAGCAGCTTATACCCCCCGAGCGTTAACGACCACTGCCGGTGGTGGTCGGTAAGTTATCCTCCGCCGAGGTCGACGCGCGTTACCGATGCACACGTAAAAAATTTTTCGCGAATCTTCGCGAATTTTTCGCGCGGTAAACCTTCGTCTCCGCGTCCTCCGTCCGACGAGCCTACTCTCGCCCGCACCCGACGACCCGTTCTCGAGCTATACGGCGAAAAAGAAACTTTGATTTTTCACTAATTTGACGTCATCGAGAAAGTTACGGCCAACTGGGAATTAAAGGTATATCGCCTTTCGGAATTTTCCGGGAGCCCGTCGGTCCTTCGGACCCGCTCGGCTCGGCTCGCCTCGAGGTCGAGGTCGTCGGTAGCGACGATGGTGGCGGGGAGGCTCGCGATTGGTCTGTCATCGCCATCCTCCCCCCAACCCCCCCTCCCTGTAAAATTAATGGAAAATGTAAACCCAAACGTAGAGTCGGATTCGTAACCTCGAAGTTACAAGTCGATTCGCTCAACTATCAAGGGAGAGTAAACGCGGCGACTGTGGCGGCACTCGCCACCGATGCGAAGTCAGCATCACGAAGTTGGCGTTAAATTCGAACGTTTGAATCAGTTATTTTCTTTCCGGCCCTTTTCAGCCATGAACCGTGGAAGCGCCGAAATTCGGGTTTCATTTTTAACGCGACAGCTTATACCCCCCGAGCGTTACCGACCACTGCCGGTGGTGGTCGGTAAGTTATCCTCCGCCGAGGTCGACGCGCGTTACCGACGCACACGTAAAAAATTTTTCGCGAATTTTTCGCGCGGTAAACCTTCGTCTCCGCGTCCTCCGTCCGACGAGCCTACTCTCGCCCGCACCCGTCGACCCGTTCTCGAGCTATACGGCGACAAAGAAACTTTGATTTTTCACTAATTTGACGTCATCGAGAAAGTTACGGCCAACTGGGAATTAAAGGTATATCGCCTTTCGGAATTTTCCGGGAGCCCGTCGGTCCTTCGGACCCGCTCGGCTCGGCTCGCCTCGAGGTCGAGGTCGTCGGTAGCGACGATGGTGGCGGGGAGGCTCGCGATTGGTCTGTCATCGCCATCCTCCCCCCAACCCTCCCTCCCTGTAAAATTAATGGAAAATGTAAACCCAAACGTAGAGTCGGATTCGTAACCTCGAAGTTACAAGTCGATTCGCTCAACTATCAAGGGAGAGTAAACGCGGCGACTGTGGCGGCACTCGCCACCGATGCGAAGTCAGCATCACGAAGTTGGCGTTAAATTCGAACGTTTGAATCAGTTATGTTCTTTCCGGCCCTTTTCAGCCCTGAACCGTGGAAGCGCCGAATTTCGGGTTTCATTTTTGACGCGGCAGCTTATACCCCCCGAGCGTTACGGACCACTGCCGGTGGTGGTCGGTAAGTTATCCTCCGCCGAGGTCGACGCGCGTTATCGATGCACACGTAAAAAATTTTTCGCGAATTTTCGCGAATTTTTCGCGCGGTAAACCTTCGTCTCCGCGTCCTCCGTCCAACGAGCCTACTCTCGCCCGCACCCGTCGACCCGTTCTCGAGCTATACGGCGACAAAGAAACTTTGATTTTTCACTAATTTGACGTCATCGAGAAAGTTACGGCCAACTGGGAATTAAAGGTATATCGCCTTTCGGAATTTTCCGGGAGCCCGTCGGTCCTTCGGCCCCGCTCGGCTCGGCTCGGCTCGAGGTCGAAGTCGTCGGTAGCGACGATGGTGGCGGGGAGGCGCGCGATTGGTCTGTCATCGCCATCCTCCCCCCAACCCCCCCTCCCGTTAAAATTAATGGAAAATGTAAACCCAAACGTAGAGTCGGATTCGTAACCTCGAATTTACAAGTCGATTTGCTCAACTATCAACGGAGAGTAAACGCGGCGACTGTGGCGGCACTCGCCACCGATGCGAAGTCAGCATCACGAAGATGGCGTTAAATTCGAACGTTTGAATCAGTTATTTTCTTTCCGGCCCTTTTCAGCCCTGAACCGTGGAAGCGCCGAATTTCGGGTTTCATTTTTAACGCGGCAGCTTATACCCCCCGAGCGTCAACGACCACTGCCGGTGGTGGTCGGTAAGTTATCCTCCGCCGAGGTCGACGCGCGTTACCGATGCACACGTAAAAAATTTTTCGCGAATTTTCGCGAATTTTTCGCGCGGTAAACCTTCGTCTCCGCGTCCTCCGTCCGACGAGCCTACTCTCGCCCGCACCCGTCGACCCGTTCTCGAGCTATACGGCGACAAAGAAACTTTGATTTTTCACTAATTTGACGTCATCGAGAAAGTTACGGCCAACTGGGAATTAAAGGTATATCGCCTTTCGGAATTTTCCGGGAGCCCGTCGGTGCTTCGGACCCGCTCTTCTCGGCTCGCCTCGAGGTCGAGGTCGTCGGTAGCGACGATGGTGGCGGGGAGGCTCGCGATTGGTCTGTCATCGCCATCCTCCCCCCAACCCCCCCTCCCTTTAAAATTAATGGAAAATGTAAACCCAAACGTAGAGTCGGATTCGTAACCTCGAAGTTACAAGTCGATTCGCTCAACTATCAAGGGAGAGTAAACGCGGCGAGTGTGGCGGCACTCGCCACCGATGCGAAGTCAGCATCACGAAGTTGGCGTTAAATTCGAACGTTTGAATCAGTTATTTTCTTTCCGGCCCTTTTCAGCCATGAACCGTGGAAGCGCCGAAATTCGGGTTTCATTTTTAACGCGGCAGCTTATACCCCCCGAGCGTTACCGACCACTGCCGGTGGTGTTCGGTAAATTATCCTCCGCCGAGGTCGACGCGCGTAACCGATGCACACGTAAAAACTTTTTCGCGAATCTTCGCGAATTTTTCGCGCGGTAAACCTTCGTCTCCGCGTCCTCCGTCCGACGAGCCTACTCTCGCCCGCACCCGTCGACCCGTTCTCGAGCTATACGGCGACAAAGAAATCGCAAAATTTCACTAATTTGACGTCACCGAAAAAGTTACGGCCAACTGAGAATTAAAGGTATATCGCCTTTCCGAATTTTCCGGGAGCCCGTCGGGCCATCGGCCCCGCTCGGCGCGGCTCGGCTCGGCTCGGCTCGAGGTCGAGGTCGTCGGTAGCGACGATGGTGGCGGGGAGGCGCGCGATTGGTCTGTCATCGCCATCCTCCCCCCAACCCCCCCTCCCTTTAAAATTAATGGAAAATGTAAACCCAAACGTAGAGTCGGATTCGTAACCTCGAAGTTACAAGTCAATTCGCTCAACTATCAAGGGAGAGTAAACGCGGCGACTGTGGCGGCACTCGCCACCGATGCGAAGTCAGCATCACGAAGTTGGCGTTAAATTCGAACGTTTGAATCAGTTATTTTCTTTCCGGCCCTTTTCAGCCATGAACCGTGGAAGCGCCGAATTTCGGGTTTCATTTTTAACGCGGCAGCTTATACCCCCCGAGCGTTAACGACCACTGCCGGTGGTGGTCGGTAAGTTATCCTCCGCCGAGGTCGACGCGCGTTACCGATGCACACGTAAAAAATTTTTCGCGAATCTTCGCGAATTTTTCGCGCGGTAAACCTTCGTCTCCGCGTCCTCCGTCCGACGAGCCTACTCTCGCCCGCACCCGTCGACCCGTTCTCGAGCTATACGGCGAAAAAGAAACTTTGATTTTTCACTAATTTGACGTCATCGAGAAAGTTACGGCCAACTGGGAATTAAAGGTATATCGCCTTTCGGAATTTTCCGGGAGCCCGTCGGTCCTTCGGACCCGCTCGGCTCGGCTCGCCTCGAGGTCGAGGTCGTCGGTAGCGACGACGGTGGCGGGGAGGCTCGCGATTGGTCTGTCATCGCCATCCTCCCCCCAACCCCCCCTCCCTGTAAAATTAATGGAAAATGTAAACCCAAACGTAGAGTCGGATTCGTAACCTCGAAGTTACAAGTCGATTCGCTCAACTATCAAGGGAGCGTAAACGCGGCGACTGTGGCGGCACTCGCCACCGATGCGAAGTCAGCATCACGAAGTTGGCGTTAAATTCGAACGTTTGAATCAGTTATTTTCTTTCCGGCCCTTTTCAGCCCTGAACCGTGGAAGCGCCGAAATTCGGGTTTCATTTTTAACGCGGCAGCTTATACCCCCCGAGCGTTACCGACCACTGCCGGTGGTGGTCGGTAACTTATCCTCCGCCGAGGTCGACGCGCTTTACCGATGCTCACGTAAAAAAATTTTCGCGAATTTTTCGCGCGGTAAACCTTCGTCTGCGCTTCCTCCGTCCGACGAGCCCACTCTCGCCCGCACCCGTCGACCCGTTCTCGAGCTATACGGCGACAAAGAAACTTTGATTTTTCACTAATTTGACGTCATCGAGAAAGTTACGGCCAACTGGGAATTAAAGGTATATCGCCTTTCGGAATTTTCCGGGAGCCCGTCGGTCCTTCGGACCCGCTCGGCTCGGCTCGCCTCGAGGTCGAGGTCGTCGGTAGCGACGATGGTGGCGGGGAGGCTCGCGATTGGTCTGTCATCGCCATCCTCCCCCCAACCCCCCCTCCCTTTAAAATTAATGGAAAATGTAAACCCAAACGTAGAGTCGGATTCGTAACCTCGAAGTTACAAGTCGATTCGCTCAACTATCAAGGGAGAGTAAACGCGGCGACTGTGGCGGCACTCGCCACCGATGCGAAGTCAGCATCACGAAGTTGGCGTTAAATTCGAACGTTTGAATCAGTTATTTTCTTTCCGGCCCTTTTCAGCCATGAACCGTGGAAGCGCCGAAATTCGGGTTTCATTTTTAACGCGACAGCTTATACCCCCCGAGCGTTACCGACCACTGCCGGTGGTGGTCGGTAAGTTATCCTCCGCCGAGGTCGACGCGCGTTACCGATGCACACGTAAAAAATTTTTCGCGAATTTTCGCGAATTTTTCGCGCGGTAAACCTTCGTCTCCGCGTCCTCCGTCCGACGAGCCTACTCTCGCCCGCACCCGTCGACCCGTTCTCGAGCTATACGGCGACAAAGAAACTTTGATTTTTCACTAATTTGACGTCATCGAGAAAGTTACGGCCAACTGGGAATTAAAGGTATATCGCCTTTCGGAATTTTCCGGGAGCCCGTCGGTGCTTCGGACCCGCTCTTCTCGGCTCGCCTCGAGGTCGAGGTCGTCGGTAGCGACGATGGTGGCGGGGAGGCTCGCGATTGGTCTGTCATCGCCATCCTCCCCCCAACCCCCCTCCCTTTAAAATTAATGGAAAATGTAAACCCAAACGTAGAGTCGGATTCGTAACCTCGAAGTTACAAGTCGATTCGCTCAACTATCAAGGGAGAGTAAACGCGGCGACTGTGGCGGCACTCGCCACCGATGCGAAGTCAGCATCACGAAGTTGGCGTTAAATTCGAACGTTTGAATCAGTTATTTTCTTTCCGGCCCTTTTCAGCCATGAACCGTGGAAGCGCCGAAATTCGGGTTTCATTTTTAACGCGGCAGCTTATACCCCCCGAGCGTTACCGACCACTGCCGGTGGTGTTCGGTAAATTATCCTCCGCCGAGGTCGACGCGCGTAACCGATGCACACGTAAAAACTTTTTCGCGAATCTTCGCGAATTTTTCGCGCGGTAAACCTTCGTCTCCGCGTCCTCCGTCCGACGAGCCTACTCTCGCCCGCACCCGTCGACCCGTTCTCGAGCTATACGGCGACAAAGAAATCGCAAAATTTCACTAATTTGACGTCACCGAAAAAGTTACGGCCAACTGAGAATTAAAGGTATATCGCCTTTCCGAATTTTCCGGGAGCCCGTCGGGCCATCGGCCCCGCTCGGCGCGGCTCGGCTCGGCTCGGCTCGAGGTCGAGGTCGTCGGTAGCGACGATGGTGGCGGGGAGGCGCGCGATTGGTCTGTCATCGCCATCCTCCCCCCAACCCCCCCTCCCTTTAAAATTAATGGAAAATGTAAACCCAAACGTAGAGTCGGATTCGTAACCTCGAAGTTACAAGTCAATTCGCTCAACTATCAAGGGAGAGTAAACGCGGCGACTGTGGCGGCACTCGCCACCGATGCGAAGTCAGCATCACGAAGTTGGCGTTAAATTCGAACGTTTGAATCAGTTATTTTCTTTCCGGCCCTTTTCAGCCATGAACCGTGGAAGCGCCGAATTTCGGGTTTCATTTTTAACGCGGCAGCTTATACCCCCCGAGCGTTAACGACCACTGCCGGTGGTGGTCGGTAAGTTATCCTCCGCCGAGGTCGACGCGCGTTACCGATGCACACGTAAAAAATTTTTCGCGAATTTTCGCGAATTTTTCGCGCGGTAAACCTTCGTCTCCGCGTCCTCCGTCCGACGAGCCCACTCTCGCCCGCACCCGTCGACCCGTTCTCGAGCTATACGGCGACAAAGAAACTTTGATTTTTCACTAATTTGACGTCATCGAGAAAGTTACGGCCAACTGGGAATTAAAGGTATATCGCCTTTCGGAATTTTCCGGGAGCCCGTCGGTGCTTCGGACCCGCTCGGCTCGGCTCGCCTCGAGGTCGAGGTCGTCGGTAGCGACGATGGTGGCGGGGAGGCTCGCGATTGGTCTGTCATCGCCATCCTCCCCCCAACCCCCCCTCCCCCTTTAAAATTAATGGAAAATGTAAACCCAAACGTAGAGTCGGATTCGTAACCTCGAAGTTACAAGTCGATTCGCTCAACTATCAAGGGAGAGCAAACGCGGCGACTGTGGCGGCACTCGCCACCGATGCGAAGTCAGCATCACGAAGTTGGCGTTAAATTCGAACGTTTGAATCAGTTATTTTCTTTCCGGCCCTTTTCAGCCATGAACCGTGGAAGCGCCGAAATTCGGGTTTCATTTTTAACGCGGCAGCTTATACCCCCCGAGCGTTACCGACCACTGCCGGTGGTGTTCGGTAAATTATCCTCCGCCTAGGTCGACGCGCGTTACCGATGCACACGTAAAAAATTTTTCGCGAATTTTCGCGAATTTTCCGCGCGGTAAACCTTCGTCTCCGCGTCCTCCGTCCGACGAGCCTACTCTCGCCCGCACCCGTCGACCCGTTCTCGAGCTATACGCCGACAAAGAAACTTTGATTTTTCACTAATTTGACGTCATCGAGAAAGTTACGGCCAACTGGGAATTAAAGGTATATCGCCTTTCGGAATTTTCCGGGAGCCCGTCGGTCCTTCGGCCCCGCTCGGCTCGGCTCGGCTCGAGGTCGAAGTCGTCGATAGCGACGATGGTGGCGGGGAGGCGCGCGATTGGTCTGTCATCGCCATCCTCCCCCCAACCCCCCCTCCCTTTAAAATTAATGGAAAATGTAAACCCAAACGTAGAGTCGGATTCGTAACCTCGAAGTTACAGGTCGATTCGCTCAACTATCAAGGGAGAGTAAACGCGGCGACTGTGGCGGCACTCGCCACCTATGCGAAGTCAGCGTCGCGAAGTTGGCGTTAAATTCGAACGTTTGAATCAGTTATTTTCTTTCGGGCCCTTTTCAGCCCTGAACCGTGGAAGCGCCGAAATTCGGGTTTCATTTTTAACGTGGCAGTTTATACCCCCAGCGCATACCGACCACTGCCGCTGGTGGTCGGTAACTTATCCTCCGCCGAGGTCGACGCGCGTTACCGATGCACACGTAAAAACTTTTGCGCGAATCTTCGCGAATTTTTCGCGCGGTAAACCTTCGTCTCCGCGTCCTCCGTCCGACGAGCCTACTCTCGCCCGCACCCGTCGACCCGTTCTCGAGCTATACGGCGACAAAGAAACTTTGATTTTTCACTAATTTGACGTCATCGAGAAAGTTACGGCCAACTGGGAATTAAAGGTATATCGCCTTTCGGAATTTTCCGGGAGCCCGTCGGTGCTTCGGACCCGCTCGGCTCGGCTCGCCTCGAGGTCGAGGTCGTCGGTAGCGACGATGGTGGCGGGGAGGCTCGCGATTGGTCTGTCATCGCCATCCTCCCTCCAACCCCCCCTCCTTTTAAAATTAATGGAAAATGTAAACCCAAACGTAGAGTCGGATTCGTAACCTCGAAGTTACAAGTCGATTCGCTCAACTATCAAGGGAGAGTAAACGCGGCGACTGTGGCGGCACTCGCCACCGATGCGAAGTCAGCATCACGAAGATGGCGTTAAATTCGAACGTTTGAATCAGTTATTTTCTTTCCGGCCCTTTTCAGCCCTGAACTGTGGAAGCGCCGAATTTCGGGTTTCATTTTTAACGCGGCAGCTTATATCCCCCGAGCGTTAACGACCACTGCCGGTGGTGGTCGGTAAGTTATCCTCCGCCGAGGTCGACGCGCGTTACCGATGCACACGTAAAAAATTTTTCGCGAATTTTCGCGAATTTTTCGCGCGGTAAACCTTCGTCTCCGCGTCCTCCGTCCGACGAGCCCACTCTCGCCCGCACCCGTCGACCCGTTCTCGAGCTATACGGCGACAAAGAAACTTTGATTTTTCACTAATTTGACGTCATCGAGAAAGTTACGGCCAACTGGGAATTAAAGGCATATCGCCTTTCCGAATTTTCAGGGAGCCCGTCGGGCCTTCGGCCCCGCTCGGCTCTGCTCGGCTCGGCTCGAGGTCGAGGTCGTCGGTAGCGACGATGGTGGCGGGGAGGTGCGCAATTGGTCTGTCATCGCCATCCTCCCCCCAACCCCCCCTCCCTTTAAAATTAATGGAAAATGTAAACCCAAACGTAGAGTCGGATTCGTAACCTCGAAGTTACAAGTCGATTCGCTCAACTATCAAGGGAGAGTAAACGCGGCGACTGTGGCGGCACTCGCCACCGATGCGAAGTCAGCATCACGAAGATGGCGTTAAATTCGAACGTTTGAATCAGTTATTTTCTTTCCGGCCCTTTTCAGCCCTGAACTGTGGAAGCGCCGAATTTCGGGTTTCATTTTTAACGCGGCAGCTTATACCCCCCGAGCGTTAACGACCACTGCCGGTGGTGGTCGGTAAGTTATCCTCCGCCGAGGTCGACGCGCGTTACCGATGCACACGTAAAAAATTTTTCGCGAATTTTCGCGAATTTTTCGCGCGGTAAACCTTCGTCTCCGCGTCCTCCGTCCGACGAGCCCACTCTCGCCCGCACCCGTCGACCCGTTCTCGAGCTATACGGCGACAAAGAAACTTTGATTTTTCACTAATTTGACGTCATCGAGAAAGTTACGGCCAACTGGGAATTAAAGGTATATCGCCTTTCGGAATTTTCCGGGAGCCCGTCGGTCCTTCGGCCCCGCTCGGCTCGGCTCGGCTCGAGGTCGAAGTCGTCGGTAGCGACGATGGTGGCGGGGAGGCCCGCGATTGGTCTGTCATCGCCATCCTCCCCCCAACCCCCCTCCCTTTAAAATTAATGGAAAATGTAAACCCAAACGTAGAGTCGGATTCGTAACCTCGAAGTTACAGGTCGATTCGCTCAACTATCAAGGGAGAGTAAACGCGGCGACTGTGGCGGCACTCGCCACCTATGCGAAGTCAGCGTCGCGAAGTTGGCGTTAAATTCGAACGTTTGAATCAGTTATTTTCTTTCGGGCCCTTTTCAGCCCTGAACCGTGGAAGCGCCGAATTTCGGGTTTCATTTTTAACGTGGCAGTATATACCCCCAGCGCATACCGACCACTGCCGCTGGTGGTCGGTAACTTATCCTCCGCCGAGGTCGACGCGCGTTACCGATGCACACGTAAAAACTTTTGCGCGAATCTTCGCGAATTTTTCGCGCGGTAAACCTTCGTCTCCGCGTCCTCCGTCCGACGAGCCTACTCTCGCCCGCACCCGTCGACCCGTTCTCGAGCTATACGGCGACAAAGAAACTTTGATTTTTTACTAATTTGACGTCATCGAGAAAGTTACGGCCAACTGGGAATTAAAGGCATATCGCCTTTCCGAATTTTCAGGGAGCCCGTCGGGCCTTCGGCCCCGCTCGGCTCTGCTCGGCTCGGCTCGAGGTCGAGGTCGTCGGTAGCGACGATGGTGGCGGGGAGGTGCGGAATTGGTCTGTCATCGCCATCCTCCCCCCAACCCCCCTCCCTTTAAAATTAATGGAAAATGTAAACCCAAACGTAGAGTCGGATTCGTAACCTCGAAGTTACAGGTCGATTCGCTCAACTATCAAGGGAGAGTAAACGCGGCGACTGTGGCGGCACTCGCCACCTATGCGAAGTCAGCGTCGCGAAGTTGGCGTTAAATTCGAACGTTTGAATCAGTTATTTTCTTTCGGGCCCTTTTCAGCCCTGAACCGTGGAAGCGCCGAATTTCGGGTTTCATTTTTAACGTGGCAGTATATACCCCCAGCGCATACCGACCACTGCCGCTGGTGGTCGGTAACTTATCCTCCGCCGAGGTCGACGCGCGTTACCGATGCACACGTAAAAACTTTTGCGCGAATCTTCGCGAATTTTTCGCGCGGTAAACCTTCGTCTCCGCGTCCTCCGTCCGACGAGCCTACTCTCGCCCGCACCCGTCGACCCGTTCTCGAGCTATACGGCGACAAAGAAACTTTGATTTTTCACTAATTTGACGTCATCGAGAAAGTTACGGCCAACTGGGAATTAAAGGCATATCGCCTTTCCGAATTTTCAGGGAGCCCGTCGGGCCTTCGGCCCCGCTCGGCTCTGCTCGGCTCGGCTCGAGGTCGAGGTCGTCGGTAGCGACGATGGTGGCGGGGAGGTGCGGAATTGGTCTGTCATCGCCATCCTCCCCCCAACCCCCCTCCCTTTAAAATTAATGGAAAATATAAACCCAAACGTAGAGTCGGATTCGTAACCTCGAAGTTACAAGTCTATTCGCTCAACTATCAAGGGAGAGTAAACGCGGCGACTGTGGCGGCACTCGCCACCGATGCGAAGTCAGCATCACGAAGATGGCGTTAAATTCGAACGTTTGAATCAGTTATTTTCTTTCCGGCCCTTTTCAGCCCTGAACTGTGGAAGCGCCGAATTTCGGGTTTCATTTTTAACGCGGCAGCTTATACCCCCCGAGCGTTACCGACCACTGCCGGTGGTGTTCGGTAAATTATCCTCCGCCGAGGTCGACGCGCGTAACCGATGCACACGTAAAAACTTTTTCGCGAATCTTCGCGAATTTTTCGCGCGGTAAACCTTCGTCTCCGCGTCCTCCGTCCGACGAGCCTACTCTCGCCCGCACCCGTCGACCCGTTCTCGAGCTATACGGCGACAAAGAAATCGCAAAATTTCACTAATTTGACGTCACCGAAAAAGTTACGGCCAACTGAGAATTAAAGGTATATCGCCTTTCCGAATTTTCCGGGAGCCCGTCGGGCCATCGGCCCCGCTCGGCGCGGCTCGGCTCGGCTCGGCTCGAGGTCGAGGTCGTCGGTAGCGACGATGGTGGCGGGGAGGCGCGCGATTGGTCTGTCATCGCCATCCTCCCCCCAACCCCCCCTCCCTTTAAAATTAATGGAAAATGTAAACCCAAACGTAGAGTCGGATTCGTAACCTCGAAGTTACAAGTCAATTCGCTCAACTATCAAGGGAGAGTAAACGCGGCGACTGTGGCGGCACTCGCCACCGATGCGAAGTCAGCATCACGAAGTTGGCGTTAAATTCGAACGTTTGAATCAGTTATTTTCTTTCCGGCCCTTTTCAGCCATGAACCGTGGAAGCGCCGAATTTCGGGTTTCATTTTTAACGCGGCAGCTTATACCCCCCGAGCGTTAACGACCACTGCCGGTGGTGGTCGGTAAGTTATCCTCCGCCGAGGTCGACGCGCGTTACCGATGCACACGTAAAAAATTTTTCGCGAATCTTCGCGAATTTTTCGCGCGGTAAACCTTCGTCTCCGCGTCCTCCGTCCGACGAGCCTACTCTCGCCCGCACCCGTCGACCCGTTCTCGAGCTATACGGCGAAAAAGAAACTTTGATTTTTCACTAATTTGACGTCATCGAGAAAGTTACGGCCAACTGGGAATTAAAGGTATATCGCCTTTCGGAATTTTCCGGGAGCCCGTCGGTCCTTCGGACCCGCTCGGCTCGGCTCGCCTCGAGGTCGAGGTCGTCGGTAGCGACGACGGTGGCGGGGAGGCTCGCGATTGGTCTGTCATCGCCATCCTCCCCCCAACCCCCCCTCCCTGTAAAATTAATGGAAAATGTAAACCCAAACGTAGAGTCGGATTCGTAACCTCGAAGTTACAAGTCGATTCGCTCAACTATCAAGGGAGCGTAAACGCGGCGACTGTGGCGGCACTCGCCACCGATGCGAAGTCAGCATCACGAAGTTGGCGTTAAATTCGAACGTTTGAATCAGTTATTTTCTTTCCGGCCCTTTTCAGCCCTGAACCGTGGAAGCGCCGAAATTCGGGTTTCATTTTTAACGCGGCAGCTTATACCCCCCGAGCGTTACCGACCACTGCCGGTGGTGGTCGGTAACTTATCCTCCGCCGAGGTCGACGCGCTTTACCGATGCTCACGTAAAAAAATTTTCGCGAATTTTTCGCGCGGTAAACCTTCGTCTGCGCTTCCTCCGTCCGACGAGCCCACTCTCGCCCGCACCCGTCGACCCGTTCTCGAGCTATACGGCGACAAAGAAACTTTGATTTTTCACTAATTTGACGTCATCGAGAAAGTTACGGCCAACTGGGAATTAAAGGTATATCGCCTTTCGGAATTTTCCGGGAGCCCGTCGGTCCTTCGGACCCGCTCGGCTCGGCTCGCCTCGAGGTCGAGGTCGTCGGTAGCGACGATGGTGGCGGGGAGGCTCGCGATTGGTCTGTCATCGCCATCCTCCCCCCAACCCCCCCTCCCTTTAAAATTAATGGAAAATGTAAACCCAAACGTAGAGTCGGATTCGTAACCTCGAAGTTACAAGTCGATTCGCTCAACTATCAAGGGAGAGTAAACGCGGCGACTGTGGCGGCACTCGCCACCGATGCGAAGTCAGCATCACGAAGTTGGCGTTAAATTCGAACGTTTGAATCAGTTATTTTCTTTCCGGCCCTTTTCAGCCATGAACCGTGGAAGCGCCGAAATTCGGGTTTCATTTTTAACGCGACAGCTTATACCCCCCGAGCGTTACCGACCACTGCCGGTGGTGGTCGGTAAGTTATCCTCCGCCGAGGTCGACGCGCGTTACCGATGCACACGTAAAAAATTTTTCGCGAATTTTCGCGAATTTTTCGCGCGGTAAACCTTCGTCTCCGCGTCCTCCGTCCGACGAGCCTACTCTCGCCCGCACCCGTCGACCCGTTCTCGAGCTATACGGCGACAAAGAAACTTTGATTTTTCACTAATTTGACGTCATCGAGAAAGTTACGGCCAACTGGGAATTAAAGGTATATCGCCTTTCGGAATTTTCCGGGAGCCCGTCGGTGCTTCGGACCCGCTCTTCTCGGCTCGCCTCGAGGTCGAGGTCGTCGGTAGCGACGATGGTGGCGGGGAGGCTCGCGATTGGTCTGTCATCGCCATCCTCCCCCCAACCCCCCTCCCTTTAAAATTAATGGAAAATGTAAACCCAAACGTAGAGTCGGATTCGTAACCTCGAAGTTACAAGTCGATTCGCTCAACTATCAAGGGAGAGTAAACGCGGCGACTGTGGCGGCACTCGCCACCGATGCGAAGTCAGCATCACGAAGTTGGCGTTAAATTCGAACGTTTGAATCAGTTATTTTCTTTCCGGCCCTTTTCAGCCATGAACCGTGGAAGCGCCGAAATTCGGGTTTCATTTTTAACGCGGCAGCTTATACCCCCCGAGCGTTACCGACCACTGCCGGTGGTGTTCGGTAAATTATCCTCCGCCGAGGTCGACGCGCGTAACCGATGCACACGTAAAAACTTTTTCGCGAATCTTCGCGAATTTTTCGCGCGGTAAACCTTCGTCTCCGCGTCCTCCGTCCGACGAGCCTACTCTCGCCCGCACCCGTCGACCCGTTCTCGAGCTATACGGCGACAAAGAAATCGCAAAATTTCACTAATTTGACGTCACCGAAAAAGTTACGGCCAACTGAGAATTAAAGGTATATCGCCTTTCCGAATTTTCCGGGAGCCCGTCGGGCCATCGGCCCCGCTCGGCGCGGCTCGGCTCGGCTCGGCTCGAGGTCGAGGTCGTCGGTAGCGACGATGGTGGCGGGGAGGCGCGCGATTGGTCTGTCATCGCCATCCTCCCCCCAACCCCCCCTCCCTTTAAAATTAATGGAAAATGTAAACCCAAACGTAGAGTCGGATTCGTAACCTCGAAGTTACAAGTCAATTCGCTCAACTATCAAGGGAGAGTAAACGCGGCGACTGTGGCGGCACTCGCCACCGATGCGAAGTCAGCATCACGAAGTTGGCGTTAAATTCGAACGTTTGAATCAGTTATTTTCTTTCCGGCCCTTTTCAGCCATGAACCGTGGAAGCGCCGAATTTCGGGTTTCATTTTTAACGCGGCAGCTTATACCCCCCGAGCGTTAACGACCACTGCCGGTGGTGGTCGGTAAGTTATCCTCCGCCGAGGTCGACGCGCGTTACCGATGCACACGTAAAAAATTTTTCGCGAATTTTCGCGAATTTTTCGCGCGGTAAACCTTCGTCTCCGCGTCCTCCGTCCGACGAGCCCACTCTCGCCCGCACCCGTCGACCCGTTCTCGAGCTATACGGCGACAAAGAAACTTTGATTTTTCACTAATTTGACGTCATCGAGAAAGTTACGGCCAACTGGGAATTAAAGGTATATCGCCTTTCGGAATTTTCCGGGAGCCCGTCGGTGCTTCGGACCCGCTCGGCTCGGCTCGCCTCGAGGTCGAGGTCGTCGGTAGCGACGATGGTGGCGGGGAGGCTCGCGATTGGTCTGTCATCGCCATCCTCCCCCCAACCCCCCCTCCCCCTTTAAAATTAATGGAAAATGTAAACCCAAACGTAGAGTCGGATTCGTAACCTCGAAGTTACAAGTCGATTCGCTCAACTATCAAGGGAGAGCAAACGCGGCGACTGTGGCGGCACTCGCCACCGATGCGAAGTCAGCATCACGAAGTTGGCGTTAAATTCGAACGTTTGAATCAGTTATTTTCTTTCCGGCCCTTTTCAGCCATGAACCGTGGAAGCGCCGAAATTCGGGTTTCATTTTTAACGCGGCAGCTTATACCCCCCGAGCGTTACCGACCACTGCCGGTGGTGTTCGGTAAATTATCCTCCGCCTAGGTCGACGCGCGTTACCGATGCACACGTAAAAAATTTTTCGCGAATTTTCGCGAATTTTCCGCGCGGTAAACCTTCGTCTCCGCGTCCTCCGTCCGACGAGCCTACTCTCGCCCGCACCCGTCGACCCGTTCTCGAGCTATACGCCGACAAAGAAACTTTGATTTTTCACTAATTTGACGTCATCGAGAAAGTTACGGCCAACTGGGAATTAAAGGTATATCGCCTTTCGGAATTTTCCGGGAGCCCGTCGGTCCTTCGGCCCCGCTCGGCTCGGCTCGGCTCGAGGTCGAAGTCGTCGATAGCGACGATGGTGGCGGGGAGGCGCGCGATTGGTCTGTCATCGCCATCCTCCCCCCAACCCCCCCTCCCTTTAAAATTAATGGAAAATGTAAACCCAAACGTAGAGTCGGATTCGTAACCTCGAAGTTACAGGTCGATTCGCTCAACTATCAAGGGAGAGTAAACGCGGCGACTGTGGCGGCACTCGCCACCTATGCGAAGTCAGCGTCGCGAAGTTGGCGTTAAATTCGAACGTTTGAATCAGTTATTTTCTTTCGGGCCCTTTTCAGCCCTGAACCGTGGAAGCGCCGAAATTCGGGTTTCATTTTTAACGTGGCAGTTTATACCCCCAGCGCATACCGACCACTGCCGCTGGTGGTCGGTAACTTATCCTCCGCCGAGGTCGACGCGCGTTACCGATGCACACGTAAAAACTTTTGCGCGAATCTTCGCGAATTTTTCGCGCGGTAAACCTTCGTCTCCGCGTCCTCCGTCCGACGAGCCTACTCTCGCCCGCACCCGTCGACCCGTTCTCGAGCTATACGGCGACAAAGAAACTTTGATTTTTCACTAATTTGACGTCATCGAGAAAGTTACGGCCAACTGGGAATTAAAGGTATATCGCCTTTCGGAATTTTCCGGGAGCCCGTCGGTGCTTCGGACCCGCTCGGCTCGGCTCGCCTCGAGGTCGAGGTCGTCGGTAGCGACGATGGTGGCGGGGAGGCTCGCGATTGGTCTGTCATCGCCATCCTCCCTCCAACCCCCCCTCCTTTTAAAATTAATGGAAAATGTAAACCCAAACGTAGAGTCGGATTCGTAACCTCGAAGTTACAAGTCGATTCGCTCAACTATCAAGGGAGAGTAAACGCGGCGACTGTGGCGGCACTCGCCACCGATGCGAAGTCAGCATCACGAAGATGGCGTTAAATTCGAACGTTTGAATCAGTTATTTTCTTTCCGGCCCTTTTCAGCCCTGAACTGTGGAAGCGCCGAATTTCGGGTTTCATTTTTAACGCGGCAGCTTATATCCCCCGAGCGTTAACGACCACTGCCGGTGGTGGTCGGTAAGTTATCCTCCGCCGAGGTCGACGCGCGTTACCGATGCACACGTAAAAAATTTTTCGCGAATTTTCGCGAATTTTTCGCGCGGTAAACCTTCGTCTCCGCGTCCTCCGTCCGACGAGCCCACTCTCGCCCGCACCCGTCGACCCGTTCTCGAGCTATACGGCGACAAAGAAACTTTGATTTTTCACTAATTTGACGTCATCGAGAAAGTTACGGCCAACTGGGAATTAAAGGCATATCGCCTTTCCGAATTTTCAGGGAGCCCGTCGGGCCTTCGGCCCCGCTCGGCTCTGCTCGGCTCGGCTCGAGGTCGAGGTCGTCGGTAGCGACGATGGTGGCGGGGAGGTGCGCAATTGGTCTGTCATCGCCATCCTCCCCCCAACCCCCCCTCCCTTTAAAATTAATGGAAAATGTAAACCCAAACGTAGAGTCGGATTCGTAACCTCGAAGTTACAAGTCGATTCGCTCAACTATCAAGGGAGAGTAAACGCGGCGACTGTGGCGGCACTCGCCACCGATGCGAAGTCAGCATCACGAAGATGGCGTTAAATTCGAACGTTTGAATCAGTTATTTTCTTTCCGGCCCTTTTCAGCCCTGAACTGTGGAAGCGCCGAATTTCGGGTTTCATTTTTAACGCGGCAGCTTATACCCCCCGAGCGTTAACGACCACTGCCGGTGGTGGTCGGTAAGTTATCCTCCGCCGAGGTCGACGCGCGTTACCGATGCACACGTAAAAAATTTTTCGCGAATTTTCGCGAATTTTTCGCGCGGTAAACCTTCGTCTCCGCGTCCTCCGTCCGACGAGCCCACTCTCGCCCGCACCCGTCGACCCGTTCTCGAGCTATACGGCGACAAAGAAACTTTGATTTTTCACTAATTTGACGTCATCGAGAAAGTTACGGCCAACTGGGAATTAAAGGTATATCGCCTTTCGGAATTTTCCGGGAGCCCGTCGGTCCTTCGGCCCCGCTCGGCTCGGCTCGGCTCGAGGTCGAAGTCGTCGGTAGCGACGATGGTGGCGGGGAGGCCCGCGATTGGTCTGTCATCGCCATCCTCCCCCCAACCCCCCTCCCTTTAAAATTAATGGAAAATGTAAACCCAAACGTAGAGTCGGATTCGTAACCTCGAAGTTACAGGTCGATTCGCTCAACTATCAAGGGAGAGTAAACGCGGCGACTGTGGCGGCACTCGCCACCTATGCGAAGTCAGCGTCGCGAAGTTGGCGTTAAATTCGAACGTTTGAATCAGTTATTTTCTTTCGGGCCCTTTTCAGCCCTGAACCGTGGAAGCGCCGAATTTCGGGTTTCATTTTTAACGTGGCAGTATATACCCCCAGCGCATACCGACCACTGCCGCTGGTGGTCGGTAACTTATCCTCCGCCGAGGTCGACGCGCGTTACCGATGCACACGTAAAAACTTTTGCGCGAATCTTCGCGAATTTTTCGCGCGGTAAACCTTCGTCTCCGCGTCCTCCGTCCGACGAGCCTACTCTCGCCCGCACCCGTCGACCCGTTCTCGAGCTATACGGCGACAAAGAAACTTTGATTTTTTACTAATTTGACGTCATCGAGAAAGTTACGGCCAACTGGGAATTAAAGGCATATCGCCTTTCCGAATTTTCAGGGAGCCCGTCGGGCCTTCGGCCCCGCTCGGCTCTGCTCGGCTCGGCTCGAGGTCGAGGTCGTCGGTAGCGACGATGGTGGCGGGGAGGTGCGGAATTGGTCTGTCATCGCCATCCTCCCCCCAACCCCCCTCCCTTTAAAATTAATGGAAAATGTAAACCCAAACGTAGAGTCGGATTCGTAACCTCGAAGTTACAGGTCGATTCGCTCAACTATCAAGGGAGAGTAAACGCGGCGACTGTGGCGGCACTCGCCACCTATGCGAAGTCAGCGTCGCGAAGTTGGCGTTAAATTCGAACGTTTGAATCAGTTATTTTCTTTCGGGCCCTTTTCAGCCCTGAACCGTGGAAGCGCCGAATTTCGGGTTTCATTTTTAACGTGGCAGTATATACCCCCAGCGCATACCGACCACTGCCGCTGGTGGTCGGTAACTTATCCTCCGCCGAGGTCGACGCGCGTTACCGATGCACACGTAAAAACTTTTGCGCGAATCTTCGCGAATTTTTCGCGCGGTAAACCTTCGTCTCCGCGTCCTCCGTCCGACGAGCCTACTCTCGCCCGCACCCGTCGACCCGTTCTCGAGCTATACGGCGACAAAGAAACTTTGATTTTTCACTAATTTGACGTCATCGAGAAAGTTACGGCCAACTGGGAATTAAAGGCATATCGCCTTTCCGAATTTTCAGGGAGCCCGTCGGGCCTTCGGCCCCGCTCGGCTCTGCTCGGCTCGGCTCGAGGTCGAGGTCGTCGGTAGCGACGATGGTGGCGGGGAGGTGCGGAATTGGTCTGTCATCGCCATCCTCCCCCCAACCCCCCTCCCTTTAAAATTAATGGAAAATATAAACCCAAACGTAGAGTCGGATTCGTAACCTCGAAGTTACAAGTCTATTCGCTCAACTATCAAGGGAGAGTAAACGCGGCGACTGTGGCGGCACTCGCCACCGATGCGAAGTCAGCATCACGAAGATGGCGTTAAATTCGAACGTTTGAATCAGTTATTTTCTTTCCGGCCCTTTTCAGCCCTGAACTGTGGAAGCGCCGAATTTCGGGTTTCATTTTTAACGCGGCAGCTTATACCCCCCGAGCGTTAACGACCACTGCCGGTGGTGGTCGGTAAGTTATCCTCCGCCGAGGTCGACGCGCGTTACCGATGCACACGTAAAAAATTTTTCGCGAATTTTCGCGAATTTTTCGCGCGGTAAACCTTCGTCTCCGCGTCCTCCGTCCGACGAGCCCACTCTCGCCCGCACCCGTCGACCCGTTCTCGAGCTATACGGCGACAAAGAAACTTTGATTTTTCACTAATTTGACGTCATCGAGAAAGTTACGGCCAACTGGGAATTAAAGGTATATCGCCTTTCGGAATTTTCCGGGAGCCCGTCGGTCCTTCGGCCCCGCTCGGCTCGGCTCGGCTCGAGGTCGAAGTCGTCGGTAGCGACGATGGTGGCGGGGAGGCGCGCGATTGGTCTGTCATCGCCATCCTCCCCCCAACCCCCCCTCCCTTTAAAATTAATGGAAAATGTAAACCCAAACGTAGAGTCGGATTCGTAACCTCGAAGTTACAGGTCGATTCGCTCAACTATCAAGGGAGAGTAAACGCGGCGACTGTGGCGGCACTCGCCACCTATGCGAAGTCAGCGTCGCGAAGTTGGCGTTAAATTCGAACGTTTGAATCAGTTATTTTCTTTCGGGCCCTTTTCAGCCCTGAACCGTGGAAGCGCCGAAATTCGGGTTTCATTTTTAACGTGGCAGTTTATACCCCCAGCGCATACCGACCACTGCCGCTGGTGGTCGGTAACTTATCCTCCGCCGAGGTCGACGCGCGTTACCGATGCACACGTAAAAACTTTTGCGCGAATCTTCGCGAATTTTTCGCGCGGTAAACCTTCGTCTCCGCGTCCTCCGTCCGACGAGCCTACTCTCGCCCGCACCCGTCGACCCGTTCTCGAGCTATACGGCGACAAAGAAACTTTGATTTTTCACTAATTTGACGTCATCGAGAAAGTTACGGCCAACTGGGAATTAAAGGCATATCGCCTTTCCGAATTTTCAGGGAGCCCGTCGGGCCTTCGGCCCCGCTCGGCTCTGCTCGGCTCGGCTCGAGGTCGAGGTCGTCGGTAGCGACGATGGTGGCGGGGAGGTGCGCAATTGGTCTGTCATCGCCATCCCCCAACCCCCCTCCCCCTTTAAAATTAATGGAAAATGTAAACCCAAACGTAGAGTCGGATTCGTAACCTCGAAGTTACAAGTCAATTCGCTCAACTATCAAGGGAGAGTAAACGCGGCGACTGTGGCGGCACTCGCCACCGATGCGAAGTCAGCATCACGAAGTTGGCGTTAAATTCGAACGTTTGAATCAGTTATTTTCTTTCCGGCCCTTTTCAGCCCTGAACCGTGGAAGCGCCGAAATTCGGGTTTCATTTTTAACGTGGCAGCTTATACCCCCCGAGCGTTACCGACCACTGCCGGTGGTGGTCGGTAAGTTATCCTCCGCCGAGGTCGACGCGCGTTACCGATGCACACGTAAAAAATTTTTCGCGAATTTTCGCGAATTTTTCGCGCGGTAAACCTTCGTCTCCGCGTCCTCCGTCCGACG
Source organism: Lasioglossum baleicum (assembly GCF_051020765.1). Lineage (NCBI taxonomy): Eukaryota > Metazoa > Arthropoda > Insecta > Hymenoptera > Halictidae > Lasioglossum > Lasioglossum baleicum. The sequence continues at coordinate 629,419 of NW_027469127.1, forward strand.
AGCCTACTCTCGCCCGCACCCGTCGACCCGTTCTCGAGCTATACGCCGACAAAGAAATTTTGATTTTTCACTAATTTGACGTCATCGAGAAAGTTACGGCCAACTGGGAATTAAAGGTATATCGCCTTTCGGAATTTTCCGGGAGCCCGTCGGTCCTTCGGCCCCGCTCGGCTCGGCTCGGCTCGAGGTCGAAGTCGTCGATAGCGACGATGGTGGCGGGGAGGCGCGCGATTGGTCTGTCATCGCCATCCTCCCCCCAACCCCCCCTCCCTTTAAAATTAATGGAAAATGTAAACCCAAACGTAGAGTCGGATTCGTAACCTCGAAGTTACAGGTCGATTCGCTCAACTATCAAGGGAGAGTAAACGCGGCGACTGGGGCGGCACTCGCCACCTATGCGAAGTCAGCGTCGCGAAGTTGGCGTTAAATTCGAACGTTTGAATCAGTTATTTTCTTTCGGGCCCTTTTCAGCCCTGAACCGTGGAAGCGCCGAAATTCGGGTTTCATTTTTAACGTGGCAGTTTATACCCCCAGCGCATACCGACCACTGCCGCTGGTGGTCGGTAACTTATCCTCCGCCGAGGTCGACGCGCGTTACCGATGCACACGTAAAAACTTTTGCGCGAATCTTCGCGAATTTTTCGCGCGGTAAACCTTCGTCTCGGCGTCCTCCGTCCGACGTGCCTACTCTCGCCCGCACCCGTCGACCCGTTCTCGAGCTATACGGCGACAAAGAAACTTTGATTTTTCACTAATTTGACGTCATCGAGAAAGTTACGGCCAACTGGGAATTAAAGGTATATCGCCTTTCGGAATTTTCCGGGAGCCCGTCGGTGCTTCGGACCCGCTCGGCTCGGCTCGCCTCGAGGTCGAGGTCGTCGGTAGCGACGATGGTGGCGGGGAGGCTCGCGATTGGTCTGTCATCGCCATCCTCCCCCCAACCCCCCCTCCTTTTAAAATTAATGGAAAATGTAAACCCAAACGTAGAGACGGATTCGTAACCTCGAAGTTACAAGTCGATTCGCTCAACTATCAAGGGAGAGTAAACGCGGCGACTGTGGCGGCACTCGCCACCGATGCGAAGTCAGCATCACGAAGATGGCGTTAAATTCGAACGTTTGAATCAGTTATTTTCTTTCCGGCCCTTTTCAGCCCTGAACTGTGGAAGCGCCGAATTTCGGGTTTCATTTTTAACGCGGCAGCTTATATCCCCCGAGCGTTAACGACCACTGCCGGTGGTGGTCGGTAAGTTATCCTCCGCCGAGGTCGACGCGCGTTACCGATGCACACGTAAAAAATTTTTCGCGAATTTTCGCGAATTTTTCGCGCGGTAAACCTTCGTCTCCGCGTGCTCCGTCCGACGAGCCCACTCTCGCCCGCACCCGTCGACCCGTTCTCGAGCTATACGGCGACAAAGAAACTTTGATTTTTCACTAATTTGACGTCATCGAGAAAGTTACGGCCAACTGGGAATTAAAGGCATATCGCCTTTCCGAATTTCCAGGGAGCCCGTCGGGCCTTCGGCCCCGCTCGGCTCTGCTCGGCTCGGCTCGAGGTCGAGGTCGTCGGTAGCGACGATGGTGGCGGGGAGGTGCGCAATTGGTCTGTCATCGCCATCCTCCCCCCAACCCCCCCTCCCTTTAAAATTAATGGAAAATGTAAACCCAAACGTAGAGTCGGATTCGTAACCTCGAAGTTACAAGTCGATTCGCTCAACTATCAAGGGAGAGTAAACGCGGCGACTGTGGCGGCACTCGCCACCGATGCGAAGTCAGCATCACGAAGATGGCGTTAAATTCGAACGTTTGAATCAGTTATTTTCTTTCGGGCCCTTTTCAGCCCTGAACCGTGGAAGCGCCGAAATTCGGGTTTCATTTTTAACGTGGCAGCTTATACCCCCCGAGCGTTAACGACCACTGCCGGTGGTGGTCGGTAAGTTATCCTCCGCCGAGGTCGACGCGCGTTACCGATGCACACGTAAAAAATTTTTCGCGAATTTTCGCGAATTTTTCGCGCGGTAAACCTTCGTCTCCGCGTCCTCCGTCCGACGAGCCCACTCTCGCCCGCACCCGTCGACCCGTTCTCGAGCTATACGGCGACAAAGAAACTTTGATTTTTCACTAATTTGACGTCATCGAGAAAGTTACGGCCAACTGGGAATTAAAGGTATATCGCCTTTCGGAATTTTCCGGGAACCCGTCGGTCCTTCGGCCCCGCTCGGCTCGGCTCGGCTCGAGGTCGAAGTCGTCGGTAGCGACGATGGTGGCGGGGAGGCCCGCGATTGGTCTGTCATCGCCATCCTCCCCCCAACCCCCCTCCCTTTAAAATTAATGGAAAATGTAAACCCAAACGTAGAGTCGGATTCGTAACCTCGAAGTTACAGGTCGATTCGCTCAACTATCAAGGGAGAGTAAACGCGGCGACTGTGGCGGCACTCGCCACCTATGCGAAGTCAGCGTCGCGAAGTTGGCGTTAAATTCGAACGTTTGAATCAGTTATTTTCTTTCGGGCCCTTTTCAGCCCTGAACCGTGGAAGCGCCGAATTTCGGGTTTCATTTTTAACGTGGCAGTTTATACCCCCAGCGCATACCGACCACTGCCGCTGGTGGTCGGTAACTTATCCTCCGCCGAGGTCGACGCGCGTTACCGATGCACACGTAAAAACTTTTGCGCGAATCTTCGCGAATTTTTCGCGCGGTAAACCTTCGTCTCCGCGTCCTCCGTCCGACGAGCCTACTCTCGCCCGCACCCGTCGACCCGTTCTCGAGCTATACGGCGACAAAGAAACTTTGATTTTTCACTAATTTGACGTCATCGAGAAAGTTACGGCCAACTGGGAATTAAAGGCATATCGCCTTTCCGAATTTTCAGGGAGCCCGTCGGGCCTTCGGCCCCGCTCGGCTCTGCTCGGCTCGGCTCGAGGTCGAGGTCGTCGGTAGCGACGATGGTGGCGGGGAGGTGCGGAATTGGTCTGTCATCGCCATCCTCCCCCCAACCCCCCTCCCTTTAAAATTAATGGAAAATATAAACCCAAACGTAGAGTCGGATTCGTAACCTCGAAGTTACAAGTCGATTCGCTCAACTATCAAGGGAGAGTAAACGCGGCGACTGTGGCGGCACTCGCCACCGATGCGAAGTCAGCATCACGAAGATGGCGTTAAATTCGAACGTTTGAATCAGTTATTTTCTTTCCGGCCCTTTTCAGCCCTGAACTGTGGAAGCGCCGAATTTCGGGTTTCATTTTTAACGCGGCAGCTTATACCCCCCGAGCGTTAACGACCACTGCCGGTGGTGGTCGGTAAGTTATCCTCCGCCGAGGTCGACGCGCGTTACCGATGCACACGTAAAAAATTTTTCGCGAATTTTCGCGAATTTTTCGCGCGGTAAACCTTCGTCTCCGCGTCCTCCGTCCGACGAGCCCACTCTCGCCCGCACCCGTCGACCCGTTCTCGAGCTATACGGCGACAAAGAAACTTTGATTTTTCACTAATTTGACGTCATCGAGAAAGTTACGGCCAACTGGGAATTAAAGGTATATCGCCTTTCGGAATTTTCCGGGAGCCCGTCGGTCCTTCGGCCCCGCTCGGCTCGGCTCGGCTCGAGGTCGAAGTCGTCGGTAGCGACGATGGTGGCGGGGAGGCGCGCGATTGGTCTGTCATCGCCATCCTCCCCCCAACCCCCCCTCCCTTTAAAATTAATGGAAAATGTAAACCCAAACGTAGAGTCGGATTCGTAACCTCGAAGTTACAGGTCGATTCGCTCAACTATCAAGGGAGAGTAAACGCGGCGACTGTGGCGGCACTCGCCACCTATGCGAAGTCAGCGTCGCGAAGTTGGCGTTAAATTCGAACGTTTGAATCAGTTATTTTCTTTCGGGCCCTTTTCAGCCCTGAACCGTGGAAGCGCCGAAATTCGGGTTTCATTTTTAACGTGGCAGTTTATACCCCCAGCGCATACCGACCACTGCCGCTGGTGGTCGGTAACTTATCCTCTGCCGAGGTCGACGCGCGTTACCGATGCACACGTAAAAACTTTTGCGCGAATCTTCGCGAATTTTTCGCGCGGTAAACCTTCGTCTCCGCGTCCTCCGTCCGACGAGCCTACTCTCGCCCGCACCCGTCGACCCGTTCTCGAGCTATACGGCGACAAAGAAACTTTGATTTTTCACTAATTTGACGTCATCGAGAAAGTTACGGCCAACTGGGAATTAAAGGCATATCGCCTTTCCGAATTTTCAGGGAGCCCGTCGGGCCTTCGGCCCCGCTCGGCTCTGCTCGGCTCGGCTCGAGGTCGAGGTCGTCGGTAGCGACGATGGTGGCGGGGAGGTGCGCAATTGGTCTGTCATCGCCATCCCCCAACCCCCCTCCCCCTTTAAAATTAATGGAAAATGTAAACCCAAACGTAGAGTCGGATTCGTAACCTCGAAGTTACAAGTCAATTCGCTCAACTATCAAGGGAGAGTAAACGCGGCGACTGTGGCGGCACTCGCCACCGATGCGAAGTCAGCATCACGAAGTTGGCGTTAAATTCGAACGTTTGAATCAGTTATTTTCTTTCCGGCCCTTTTCAGCCCTGAACCGTGGAAGCGCCGAAATTCGGGTTTCATTTTTAACGTGGCAGCTTATACCCCCCGAGCGTTACCGACCACTGCCGGTGGTGGTCGGTAAGTTATCCTCCTCCGAGGTCGACGCGCGTTACCGATGCACACGTAAAAAATTTTTCGCGAATTTTCGCGAATTTTTCGCGCGGTAAACCTTCGTCTCCGCGTCCTCCGTCCGACGAGCCTACTCTCGCCCGCACCCGTCGACCCGTTCTCGAGCTATACGGCGACAAAGAAACTTTGATTTTTCACTAATTTGACGTCATCGAGAAAGTTACGGCCAACTGGGAATTAAAGGTATATCGCCTTTCGGAATTTTCCGGGAGCCCGTCGGTCCTTCGGCCCCGCTCGGCTCGGCTCGGCTCGAGGTCGAAGTCGTCGGTAGCGACGATGGTGGCGGGGAGGCGCGCGATTGGTCTGTCATCGCCATCCTCCCCCCAACCCCCCTCCCTTTAAAATTAATGGATAATGTAAACCCAAACGTAGAGCCGGATTCGTAACCTCGAATTTACAAGTCGATTCGCTCAACTATCAAGGGAGAGTAAACGCGGCGACTGTGGCGGCACTCGCCACCGATGCGAAGTCAGCATCACGAAGATGGCGTTAAATTCGAACGTTTGAATCAGTTATTTTCTTTCCGGCCCTTTTCAGCCCTGAACCGTGGAAGCGCCGAATTTCGGGTTTCATTTTTAACGCGGCAGCTTATACCCCCCGAGCGTCAACGACCACTGTCGGTGGTGGTCGGTAAGTTATCCTCCGCCGAGGTCGACGCGCGTTACCGATGCACACGTAAAAAATTTTTCGCGAATTTTCGCGAATTTTTCGCGCGGTAAACCTTCGTCTCCGCGTCCTCCGTCCGACGAGCCTACTCTCGCCCGCACCCGTCGACCCGTTCTCGAGCTATACGGCGACAAAGAAACTTTGATTTTTCACTAATTTGACGTCATCGAGAAAGTTACGGCCAACTGGGAATTAAAGGTATATCGCCTTTCGGAATTTTCCGGGAGCCCGTCGGTGCTTCGGACCCGCTCGGCTCGGCTCGCCTCGAGGTCGAGGTCGTCGGTAGCGACGATGGTGGCGGGGAGACTCGCGATTGGTCTGTCATCGCCATCCTCCCCCCAACCCCCCCTCCCTGTAAAATTAATGGAAAATGTAAACCCAAACGTAGAGTCGGATTCGTAACCTCGAAGTTACAAGTCGATTCGCTCAACTATCAAGGGAGCGTAAACGCGGCGACTGTGGCGGCACTCGCCACCGATGCGAAGTCAGCATCACGAAGTTGGCGTTAAATTCGAACGTTTGAATCAGTTATTTTCTTTCCGGCCCTTTTCAGCCCTGAACCGTGGAAGCGCCGAAATTCGGGTTTCATTTTTAACGCGGCAGCTTATACCCCCCGAGCGTTACCGACCACTGCCGGTGGTGGTCGGTAACTTATCCTCCGCCGAGGTCGACGCGCTTTACCGATGCACACGTAAAAAAATTTTCGCGAATTTTTCGCGCGGTAAACCTTCGTCTGCGCTTCCTCCGTCCGACGAGCCCACTCTCGCCCGCACCCGTCGACCCGTTCTCGAGCTATACGGCGACAAAGAAACTTTGATTTTTCACTAATTTGACGTCATCGAGAAAGTTACGGCCAACTGGGAATTAAAGGTATATCGCCTTTCGGAATTTTCCGGGAGCCCGTCGGTCCTTCGGACCCGCTCGGCTCGGCTCGCCTCGAGGTCGAGGTCGTCGGTAGCGACGATGGTGGCGGGGAGGCTCGCGATTGGTCTGTCATCGCCATCCTCCACCCAACCACCCCTCCCTTTAAAATTAATGGAAAATGTAAACCCAAACGTAGAGTCGGATTCGTAACCTCAAAGTTACAAGTCGATTCGCTCAACTATCAAGGGAGAGTAAACGCGGCGACTGTGGCGGCACTCGCCACCGATGCGAAGTCAGCATCACGAAGTTGGCGTTAAATTCGAACGTTTGAATCAGTTATGTTCTTTCTGGCCCTTTTCAGCCCTGAACCGTGGAAGCGCCGAATTTCGGGTTTCATTTTTAACGCGGCAGCTTATACCCCCCGAGCGTTAACGACCACTGCCGGTGGTGGTCGGTAAGTTATCCTCCGCCGAGGTCGACGCGCGTTACCGATGAACACGTAAAAAATTTTTCGCGAATCTTCGCGAATTTTTCGCGCGGTAAACCTTCGTCTCCGCGTCCTCCGTCCGACGAGCCTACTCTCGCCCGCACCCGTCGACCCGTTCTCGAGCTATACGGCGAAAAAGAAACTTTGATTTTTCACTAATTTGACGTCATCGAGAAAGTTACGGCCAACTGGGAATTAAAGTTATATCGCCTTTCGGAATTTTCCGGGAGCCCGTCGGTCCTTCGGACCCGCTCGGCTCGGCTCGCCTCGAGGTCGAGGTCGTCGGTAGCGACGATGGTGGCGGGGAGGCTCGCGATTGGTCTGTCATCGCCATCCTCCCCCCAACCCCCCCTCCCTGTAAAATTAATGGAAAATGTAAACCCAAACGTAGAGTCGGATTCGTAACCTCGAAGTTACAAGTCGATTCGCTCAACTATCAAGGGAGAGTAAACGCGGCGAGTGTGGCGGCACTCGCCACCGATGCGAAGTCAGCATCACGAAGTTGGCGTTAAATTCGAACGTTTGAATCAGTTATTTTCTTTCCGGCCCTTTTCAGCCATGAACCGTGGAAGCGCCGAAATTCGGGTTTCATTTTTAACGCGACAGCTTATACCCCCCGAGCGTTACCGACCACTGCCGGTGGTGGTCGGTAAGTTATCCTCCGCCGAGGTCGACGCGCGTTACCGATGCACACGTAAAAAATTTTTCGCGAATTTTTCGCGAATTTTTCGCGCGGTAAACCTTCGTCTCCGCGTCCTCCGTCCGACGAGCCTACTCTCGCCCGCACCCGTCGACCCGTTCTCGAGCTATACGGCGAAAAAGAAACTTTGATTTTTCGCTAATTTGACGTCATCGAGAAAGTTACGGCCAACTGGGAATTAAAGGTATATCGCCTTTCGGAATTTTCCGGGAGCCCGTCGGTCCTTCGGACCCGCTCGGCTCGGCTCGCCTCGAGGTCGAGGTCGTCGGTAGCGACGATGGTGGCGGGGAGGCTCGCGATTGGTCTGTCATCGCCATCCTCCCCCCAACCCCCCCTCCCTGTAAAATTAATGGAAAATGTAAACCCAAACGTAGAGTCGGATTCGTAACCTCGAAGTTACAAGTCGATTCGCTCAACTATCAAGGGAGAGTAAACGAGGCGACTGTGGCGGCACTCGCCACCGATGCGAAGTCAGCATCACGAAGATGGCGTTAAATTCGAACGTTTGAATCAGTTATTTTCTTTCCGGCCCTTTTCAGCCCTGAACTGTGGAAGCGCCGAATTTCGGGTTTCATTTTTAACGCGGCAGCTTATACCCCCCGAGCGTTAACGACCACTGCCGGTGGTGGTCGGTAAGTTATCCTCCGCCGAGGTCGACGCGCGTTACCGATGCACACGTAAAAAATTTTTCGCGAATTTTCGCGAATTTTTCGCGCGGTAAGCCTTCGTCTCCGCGTCCTCCGTCCGACGAGCCCACTCTCGCCCGCACCCGTCGACCCGTTCTCGAGCTATACGGCGACAAAGAAACTTTGATTTTTCACTAATTTGACGTCATCGAGAAAGTTACGGCCAACTGGGAATTAAAGGTATATCGCCTTTCGGAATTTTCCGGGAGCCCGTCGGTCCTTCGGCCCCGCTCGGCTCGGCTCGGCTCGAGGTCGAAGTCGTCGGTAGCGACGATGGTGGCGGGGAGGCGCGCGATTGGTCTGTCATCGCCATCCTCCCCCCAACCCCCCTCCCTTTAAAATTAATGGAAAATGTAAACCCAAACGTAGAGTCGGATTCGTAACCTCGAAGTTACAGGTCGATTCGCTCAACTATCAAGGGAGAGTAAACGCGGCGACTGTGGCGGCACTCGCCACCTATGCGAAGTCAGCGTCGCGAAGTTGGCGTTAAATTCGAACGTTTGAATCAGTTATTTTCTTTCGGGCCCTTTTCAGCCCTGAACCGTGGAAGCGCCGAAATTCGGGTTTCATTTTTAACGTGGCAGTTTATACCCCCAGCGCATACCGACCACTGCCGCTGGTGGTCGGTAACTTATCCTCCGCCGAGGTCGACGCGCGTTACCGATGCACACGTAAAAACTTTTGCGCGAATCTTCGCGAATTTTTCGCGCGGTAAACCTTCGTCTCCGCGTCCTCCGTCCGACGAGCCTACTCTCGCCCGCACCCGTCGACCCGTTCTCGAGCTATACGGCGACAAAGAAACTTTGATTTTTCACTAATTTGACGTCATCGAGAAAGTTACGGCCAACTGGGAATTAAAGGCATATCGCCTTTCCGAATTTTCAGGGAGCCCGTCGGGCCTTCGGCCCCGCTCGGCTCTGCTCGGCTCGGCTCGAGGTCGAGGTCGTCGGTAGCGACGATGGTGGCGGGGAGGTGCGCAATTGGTCTGTCATCGCCATCCCCCAACCCCCCTCCCCCTTTAAAATTAATGGAAAATGTAAACCCAAACGTAGAGTCGGATTCGTAACCTCGAAGTTACAAGTCGATTCGCTCAACTATCAAGGGAGAGTAAACGCGGCGACTGTGGCGGCACTCGCCACCGATGCGAAGTCAGCATCACGAAGATGGCGTTAAATTCGAACGTTTGAATCAGTTATTTTCTTTCCGGCCCTTTTCAGCCCTGAACTGTGGAAGCGCCGAATTTCGGGTTTCATTTTTAACGCGGCAGCTTATACCCCCCGAGCGTTAACGACCACTGCCGGTGGTGGTCGGTAAGTTATCCTCCGGCGAGGTCGACGCGCGTTACCGATGCACACGTAAAAAATTTTTCGCGAATTTTCGCGAATTTTTCGCGCGGTAAACCTTCGTCTCCGCGTCCTCCGTCCGACGAGCCCACTCTCGCCCGCACCCGTCGACCCGTTCTCGAGCTATACGGCGACAAAGAAACTTTGATTTTTCACTAATTTGACGTCATCGAGAAAGTTACGGCCAACTGGGAATTAAAGGCATATCGCCTTTCCGAATTTTCAGGGAGCCCGTCGGGCCTTCGGCCCCGCTCGGCTCTGCTTGGCTCGGCTCGAGGTCGAGGTCGTCGGTAGCGACGATGGTGGCGGGGAGGTGCGCAATTGGTCTGTCATCGCCATCCCCCAACCCCCCTCCCCCTTTAAAATTAATGGAAAATGTAAACCCAAACGTAGAGTCGGATTCGTAACCTCGAAGTTACAAGTCAATTCGCTCAACTATCAAGAGAGAGTAAACGCGGCGACTGTGGCGGCACTCGCCACCGATGCGAAGTCAGCATCACGAAGTTGGCGTTAAATTCGAACGTTTGAATCAGTTATTTTCTTTCCGGCCCTTTTCAGCCCTGAACCGTGGAAGCGCCGAAATTCGGGTTTCATTTTTAACGTGGCAGCTTATACCCCCCGAGCGTTACCGACCACTGCCGGTGGTGGTCGGTAAGTTATCCTCCGCCGAGGTCGACGCGCGTTACCGATGCACACGTAAAAAATTTTTCGCGAATTTTCGCGAATTCTCGCGCGGTAAACCTTCGTCTCCGCGTCCTCCGTCCGACGAGCCTACTCTCGCCCGCACCCGTCGACCCGTTCTCGAGCTATACGGCGACAAAGAAACTTTGATTTTTCACTAATTTGACGTCATCGAGAAAGTTACGGCCAACTGGGAATTAAAGGTATATCGCCTTTCGGAATTTTCCGGGAGCCCGTCGGTCCTTCGGCCCCGCTCGGCTCGGCTCGGCTCGAGGTCGAAGTCGTCGGTAGCGACGATGGTGGCGGGGAGGCGCGCGATTGGTCTGTCATCGCCATCCTCCCCCCAACCCCCCCTCCCTTTAACATTAATGGAAAATGTAAACCCAAACGTAGAGTCGGATTCGTAACCTCGAATTTACAAGTCGATTCGCTCAACTATCAAGGGAGAGTAAACGCGGCGACTGTGGCGGCACTCGCCACCGATGCGAAGTCAGCATCACGAACATGGCGTTAAATTCGAACGTTTGAATCAGTTATTTTCTTTCCGGCCCTTTTCAGCCCTGAACCGTGGAAGCGCCGAATTTCGGGTTTCATTTTTAACGCGGCAGCTTATACCCCCCGAGCGTGAACGACCACTGTCGGTGGTGGTCGGTAAGTTATCCTCCGCCGAGGTCGACGCGCGTTACCGATGCACACGTAAAAAATTTTTCGCGAATTTTCGCGAATTTTTCGCGCGGTAAACCTTCGTCTCCGCGTCCTCCGTCCGACGAGCCTACTCTCGCCCGCACCCGTCGACCCGTTCTCGAGCTATACGGCGACAAAGAAACTTTGATTTTTCACTAATTTGACGTCATCGAGAAAGTTACGGCCAACTGGGAATTAAAGGTATATCGCCTTTCGGAATTTTCCGGGAGCCCGTCGGTGCTTCGGACCCGCTCGGCTCGGCTCGCCTCGAGGTCGAGGTCGTCGGTAGCGACGATGGTGGCGGGGAGACTCGCGATTGGTCTGTCATCGCCATCCTCCCCCCAACCCCCCTCCCTGTAAAATTAATGGAAAATGTAAACCCAAACGTAGAGTCGGATTCGTAACCTCGAAGTTACAAGTCGATTCGCTCAACTATCAAGGGAGCGTAAACGCGGCGACTGTGGCGGCACTCGCCACCGATGCGAAGTCAGCATCATGAAGTTGGCGTTAAATTCGAACGTTTGAATCAGTTATTTTCTTTCCGGCCCTTTTCAGCCCTGAACCGTGGAAGCGCCGAAATTCGGGTTTCATTTTTAACGCGGCAGCTTATACCCCCCGAGCGTTACCGACCACTGCCGGTGGTGGTCGGTAACTTATCCTCCGCCGAGGTCGACGCGCTTTACCGATGCACACGTAAAAAAATTTTCGCGAATTTTTCGCGCGGTAAACCTTCGTCTGCGCTTCCTCCGTCCGACGAGCCCACTCTCGCCCGCACCCGTCGACCCGTTCTCGAGCTATACGGCGACAAAGAAACTTTGATTTTTCACTAATTTGACGTCATCGAGAAAGTTACGGCCAACTGGGAATTAAAGGTATATCGCCTTTCGGAATTTTCCGGGAGCCCGTCGGTCCTTCGGACCCGCTCGGCTCGGCTCGCCTCGAGGTCGAGGTCGTCGGTAGCGACGTTGGTGGCGGGGAGGCTCGCGATTGGTCTGTCATCGCCATCCTCCACCCAACCACCCCTCCCTTTAAAATTAATGGAAAATGTAAACCCAAACGTAGAGTCGGATTCGTAACCTCAAAGTTACAAGTCGATTCGCTCAACTATCAAGGGAGAGTAAACGCGGCGACTGTGGCGGCACTCGCCACCGATGCGAAGTCAGCATCACGAAGTTGGCGTTAAATTCGAACGTTTGAATCAGTTATGTTCTTTCTGGCCCTTTTCAGCCCTGAACCGTGGAAGCGCCGAATTTCGGGTTTCATTTTTAACGCGGCAGCTTATACCCCCCGAGCGTTAACGACCACTGCCGGTGGTGGTCGGTAAGTTATCCTCCGCCGAGGTCGACGCGCGTTACCGATGCACACGTAAAAAATTTTTCGCGAATCTTCGCGAATTTTTCGCGCGGTAAACCTTCGTCTCCGCGTCCTCCGTCCGACGAGCCTACTCTCGCCCGCACCCGTCGACCCGTTCTCGAGCTGTACGGCGAAAAAGAAACTTTGATTTTTCACTAATTTGACGTCATCGAGAAAGTTACGGCCAACTGGGAATTAAAGTTATATCGCCTTTCGGAATTTTCCGGGAGCCCGTCGGTCCTTCGGACCCGCTCGGCTCGGCTCGCCTCGAGGTCGAGGTCGTCGGTAGCGACGATGGTGGCGGGGAGGCTCGCGATTGGTCTGTCATCGCCATCCTCCCCCCAACCCCCCCTCCCTGTAAAATTAATGGAAAATGTAAACCCAAACGTAGAGTCGGATTCGTAACCTCGAAGTTACAAGTCGATTCGCTCAACTATCAAGGGAGAGTAAACGCGGCGAGTGTGGCGGCACTCGCCACCGATGCGAAGTCAGCATCACGAAGTTGGCGTTAAATTCGAACGTTTGAATCAGTTATTTTCTTTCCGGCCCTTTTCAGCCATGAACCGTGGAAGCGCCGAAATTCGGGTTTCATTTTTAACGCGACAGCTTATACCCCCCGAGCGTTACCGACCACTGCCGGTGGTGGTCGGTAAGTTATCCTCCGCCGAGGTCGACGCGCGTTACCGATGCACACGTAAAAAATTTTTCGCGAATTTTTCGCGCGGTAAACCTTCGTCTCCGCGTCCTCCGTCCGACGAGCCTACTCTCGCCCGCACCCGTCGACCCGTTCTCGAGCTATACGGCGACAAAGAAACTTTGATTTTTCACTAATTTGACGTCATCGAGAAAGTTACGGCCAACTGGGAATTAAAGGTATATCGCCTTTCGGAATTTTCCGGGAGCCCGTCGGTCCTTCGGACCCGCTCGGCTCGGCTCGCCTCGAGGTCGAGGTCGTCGGTAGCGACGATGGTGGCGGGGAGGCTCGCGATTGGTCTGTCATCGCCATCCTCCCCCCAACCCTCCCTCCCTGTAAAATTAATGGAAAATGTAAACCCAAACGTAGAGTCGGATTCGTAACCTCGAAGTTACAAGTCGATACGCTCAACTATCAAGGGAGAGTAAACGCGGCGACTGTGGCGGCACTCGCCACCGATGCGAAGTCAGCATCACGAAGTTGGCGTTAAATTCGAACGTTTGAATCAGTTATGTTCTTTCCGGCCCTTTTCAGCCCTGAACCGTGGAAGCGCCGAATTTCGGGTTTCATTTTTAACGCGGCAGCTTATACCCCCCGAGCGTTAACGACCACTGCCGGTGGTGGTCGGTAAGTTATCCTCCGCCGAGGTCGACGCGCGTTACCGATGCACACGTAAAAAATTTTTCGCGAATCTTCGCGAATTTTTCGCGCGGTAAACCTTCGTCTCCGCGTCCTCCGTCCGACGAGCCTACTCTCGCCCGCACCCGTCGACCCGTTCTCGAGCTATACGGCGAAAAAGAAACTTTGATTTTTCGCTAATTTGACGTCATCGAGAAAGTTACGGCCAACTGGGAATTAAAGGTATATCGCCTTTCGGAATTTTCCGGGAGCCCGTCGGTCCTTCGGACCCGCTCGGCTCGGCTCGCCTCGAGGTCGAGGTCGTCGGTAGCGACGATGGTGGCGGGGAGGCTCGCGATTGGTCTGTCATCGCCATCCTCCCCCCAACCCCCCCTCCCTGTAAAATTAATGGAAAATGTAAACCCAAACGTAGAGTCGGATTCGTAACCTCGAAGTTACAAGTCGATTCGCTCAACTATCAAGGGAGAGTAAACGAGGCGACTGTGGCGGCACTCGCCACCGATGCGAAGTCAGCATCACGAAGATGGCGTTAAATTCGAACGTTTGAATCAGTTATTTTCTTTCCGGCCCTTTTCAGCCATGAACCGTTGAAGCGCCGAAATTCGGGTTTCATTTTTAACGCGACAGCTTATACCCCCCGAGCGTTACCGACCACTGCCGGTGGTGGTCGGTAAGTTATCCTCCGCCGAGGTCGACGCGCGTTACCGATGCACACGTAAAAAATTTTTCGCGAATTTTTCGCGCGGTAAACCTTCGTCTCCGCGTCCTCCGTCCGACGAGCCTACTCTCGCCCGCACCCGTCGACCCGTTCTCGAGCTATACGGCGACAAAGAAACTTTGATTTTTCACTAATTTGACGTCATCGAGAAAGTTACGGCCAACTGGGAATTATAGGTATATCGCCTTTCGGAATTTTCCGGGAGCCCGTCGGTCCTTCGGACCCGCTCGGCTCGGCTCGCCTCGAGGTCGAGGTCGTCGGTAGCGACGATAGTGGCGGGGAGGCGCGCGATTGGTCTGTCATCGCCATCCCCCCAACCCCCCTCCCCTTTAAAATTAATGGAAAATGTAAACCCAAACGTAGAGTCGGATTCGTAACCTCGAAGTTACAAGTCAATTCGCTCAACTATCAAGGGAGAGAAAAAGCGGCGACTGTGGCGGCACTCGCCACCGATGCGAAGTCAGCATCACGAAGTTGGCGTTAAATTCGAACGTCTGAATCAGTTATTTTCTTTCCGGCCCTTTTCAGCCATGAACCGTGGAAGCGCCGAAATTCGGGTTTCATTTTTAACGCGGCAGCTTATACCCCCCGAGCGTTACCGACCACTGCCGGTGGTGGTCGGTAACTTATCCTCCGCCGAGGTCGACGCGCGTTACCGATGCACACGTAAAAACGTTTTCGCGAATCTTCGCGAATTTTTCGCGCGGTAAACCTTCGTCTCCGCGTCCTCCGTCCGACGAGCCCACTCTCGCCCGCACCCGTCGACCCGTTCTCGAGCTATACGGCGACAAAGAAACTTTGATTTTTCACTAATTTGACGTCATCGAGAAAGTTACGGCCAACTGGGAATTAAAGGTATATCGCCTTTCGGAATTTTCCGGGAGCCCGTCGGTCCTTCGGCTCCGCTCGGCTCGGCTCGGCTCGAGGTCGAGGTCGTCGGTAGCGACGATGGTGGCGGGGAGGCGCGCGATTGGTCTGTCATCGCCATCCTCCCCTCAACCCCCCCTCCCATTAAAATTAATGGAAAATGTAAACCCAAACGTAGAGTCGGATTCGTAACCTCGAAGTTACAAGTCGATTCGCTCAACTATCAAGGGAGAGTAAACGCGGCGACTGTGGCGGCACTCGCCACCGATGCGAAGTCAGCATCACGAAGTTGGCGTTAAATTCGAACGTTTGAATCAGTTATGTTCTTTCCGGCCCTTTTCAGCCCTGAACCGTGGAAGCGCCGAATTTCGGGTTTCATTTTTAACGCGGCAGCTTATACCCCCCGAGCGTTAACGACCACTGCCGGTGGTGGTCGGTAAGTTATCCTCCGCCGAGGTCGACGCGCGTTACCGATGCACACGTAAAAAATTTTTCGCGAATTTTTCGCGCGGTAAACCTTCGTCTCCGCGTCCTCCGTCCGACGAGCCTACTCTCGCCCGCACCCGTCGACCCGTTCTCGAGCTATACGGCGACAAAGAAACATTGAATTTTCACTAATTTGACTTCATCGAGAAAGTTACGGCCAACTGGGTTTAAAGGTATATCGCCTTTCCGAATTTTCCGGGAGCCCGTCGGGCCTTCGGCCCCGCTCTGCTCGGCTCGGCTCGGCTCGAGGTCGAGGTCGTCGGTAGCGACGATGGTGGCGGGGAGGTGCGCAATTGGTCTGTCATCGCCATCCCCCCAACCCCCCCTCCCCCTTTAAAATTAATGGAAAATGTAAACCCAAACGTAGAGTCGGATTCGTAACCTCGAAGTTTCAAGTCGATTCGCTCAACTATCAAGGGAGAGTAAACGCGGCGACTGTGGCGGCACTCGCCACCGATGCGAAGTCAGCATCACGAAGTTGGCGTTAAATTCGAACGTTTGAATCAGTTATTTTCTTTCCGGCCCTTTTCAGCCATGAACCGTGGAAGCGCCGAAATTCGGGTTTCATTTTTAACGCGACAGCTTATACCCCCCGAGCGTTACCGACCACTGCCGGTGGTGGTCGGTAAATTATCCCCCGCCGAGGTCGACGCGCGTTACCGATGCACACGTAAAAACTTTTTCGCGAATCTTCGCGCATTTTTCTCGCGGTAAACCTTCGTCTCCGCGTCCTCCGTCCGACGAGCCTACTCTCGCCCGCACCCGTCGACCCGTTCTCGAGCTATACGGCGACAAAGAAATCGCAAAATTTCACTAATTTGACGTCATCGAGAAAGTTACGGCCAACTGGGTTTAAAGGTATATCGCCTTTCCGAATTTTCCGGGAGCCCGTCGGGCCTTCGGCCCCGCTCGGCTCGGCTCGGCTCGGCTCGAGGTCGAGGTCGTCGGTAGCGACGATGGTGGCGGGGAGGCTCGCGATTGGTCTGTCATCGCCATCCTCCCCCCAACCCCCCCTCCCTTTAAAATTAATGGAAAATGTAAACCCAAACGTAGAGTCGGATTCGTAACCTCGAAGTTACAAGTCGATTCGCTCAACTATCAAGGGAGAGTAAACGCGGCGACTGTGGCGGCACTCGCCACAGATGCGAAGTCAGCATCACGAAGTTGGCGTTAAATTCGAACGTTTGAATCAGTTATGTTCTTTCCGGCCCTTTTCAGCCCTGAACCGTGGAAGCGCCGAATTTCGGGTTTCATTTTTAACGCGGCAGCTTATACCCCCCGAGCGTTAACGACCACTGCCGGTGGTGGTCGGTAAGTTATCCTCCGCCGAGGTCGACGCGCGTTACCGATGCACACGTAAAAAATTTTTCGCGAATTTTCGCGAATTTTTCGCGCGGTAAACCTTCGTCTCCGCGTCCTCCGTCCGACGAGCCTACTCTCGCCCGCACCCGTCGACCCGTTCTCGAGCTATACGGCGAAAAAGAAACTTTGATTTTTCACTAATTTGACGTCATCGAGAAAGTTACGGCCAACTGGGAATTAAAGGTATATCGCCTTTCGGAATTTTCCGGGAGCCCGTCGGTCCTTCGGACCCGCTCGGCTCGGCTCGCCTCGAGGTCGAGGTCGTCGGTAGCGACGATGGTGGCGGGGAGGCTCGCGATTGGTCTGTCATCGCCATCCTCCCCCCAACCCCCCTCCCTGTAAAATTAATGGAAAATGTAAACCCAAACGTAGAGTCGGATTCGTAACCTCGAAGTTACAAGTCGATTCGCTCAACTATCAAGGGAGAGTAAACGCGGCGACTGTGGCGGCACTCGCCACCGATGCGAAGTCAGCATCACGAAGTTGGCGTTAAATTCGAACGTTTGAATCAGTTATTTTCTTTCCGGCCCTTTTCAGCCATGAACCGTGGAAGCGCCGAAATTCGGGTTTCATTTTTAACGCGACAGCTTATACCCCCCGAGCGTTACCGACCACTGCCGGTGGTGGTCGGTAAGTTATCCTCCGCCGAGGTCGACGCGCGTTACCGATGCACACGTAAAAAATTTTTCGCGAATTTTTCGCGCGGTAAACCTTCGTCTCCGCGTCCTCCGTCCGACGAGCCTACTCTCGCCCGCACCCGTCGACCCGTTCTCGAGCTATACGGCGACAAAGAAACTTTGATTTTTCACTAATTTGACGTCATCGAGAAAGTTACGGCCAACTGGGAATTAAAGGTATATCGCCTTTCGGAATTTTCCGGGAGCCCGTCGGTCCTTCGGACCCGCTCGGCTCGGCTCGCCTCGAGGTCGAGGTCGTCGGTAGCGACGATAGTGGCGGGGAGGCGCGCGATTGGTCTGTCATCGCCATCCCCCCAACCCCCCCTCCCCTTTAAAATTAATGGAAAATGTAAACCCAAACGTAGAGTCGGATTCGTAACCTCGAAGTTACAAGTCAATTCGCTCAACTATCAAGGGAGAGAAAAAGCGGCGACTGTGGCGGCACTCGCCACCGATGCGAAGTCAGCATCACGAAGTTGGCGTTAAATTCGAACGTCTGAATCAGTTATTTTCTTTCCGGCCCTTTTCAGCCATGAACCGTGGAAGCGCCGAAATTCGGGTTTCATTTTTAACGCGGCAGCTTATACCCCCCGAGCGTTACCGACCACTGCCGGTGGTGGTCGGTAACTTATCCTCCGCCGAGGTCGACGCGCGTTACCGATGCACACGTAAAAACGTTTTCGCGAATCTTCGCGAATTTTTCGCGCGGTAAACCTTCGTCTCCGCGTCCTCCGTCCGACGAGCCCACTCTCGCCCGCACCCGTCGACCCGTTCTCGAGCTATACGGCGACAAAGAAACTTTGATTTTTCACTAATTTGACGTCATCGAGAAAGTTACGGCCAACTGGGAATTAAAGGTATATCGCCTTTCGGAATTTTCCGGGAGCCCGTCGGTCCTTCGGCTCCGCTCGGCTCGGCTCGGCTCGAGGTCGAGGTCGTCGGTAGCGACGATGGTGGCGGGGAGGCGCGCGATTGGTCTGTCATCGCCATCCTCCCCTCAACCCCCCCTCCCATTAAAATTAATGGAAAATGTAAACCCAAACGTAGAGTCGGATTCGTAACCTCGAAGTTACAAGTCGATTCGCTCAACTATCAAGGGAGAGTAAACGCGGCGACTGTGGCGGCACTCGCCACCGATGCGAAGTCAGCATCACGAAGTTGGCATTAAATTCGAACGTTTGAATCAGTTATGTTCTTTCCGGCCCTTTTCAGCCCTGAACCGTGGAAGCGCCGAATTTCGGGTTTCATTTTTAACGCGGCAGCTTATACCCCCCGAGCGTTAACGACCACTGCCGGTGGTGGTCGGTAAGTTATCCTCCGCCGAGGTCGACGCGCGTTACCGATGCACACGTAAAAAATTTTTCGCGAATTTTTCGCGCGGTAAACCTTCGTCTCCGCGTCCTCCGTCCGACGAGCCTACTCTCGCCCGCACCCGTCGACCCGTTCTCGAGCTATACGGCGACAAAGAAACTTTGATTTTTCACTAATTTGACGTCATCGAGAAAGTTACGGCCAACTGGGTTTAAAGGTATATCGCCTTTCCGAATTTTCCGGGAGCCCGTCGGGCCTTCGGCCCCGCTCTGCTCGGCTCGGCTCGGCTCGAGGTCGAGGTCGTCGGTAGCGACGATGGTGGCGGGGAGGTGCGCAATTGGTCTGTCATCGCCATCCCCCCAACCCCCCCTCCCCCTTTAAAATTAATGGAAAATGTAAACCCAAACGTAGAGTCGGATTCGTAACCTCGAAGTTTCAAGTCGATTCGCTCAACTATCAAGGGAGAGTAAACGCGGCGACTGTGGCGGCACTCGCCACCGATGCGAAGTCAGCATCACGAAGTTGGCGTTAAATTCGAACGTTTGAATCAGTTATTTTCTTTCCGGCCCTTTTCAGCCATGAACCGTGGAAGCGCCGAAATTCGGGTTTCATTTTTAACGCGACAGCTTATATCCCCCGAGCGTTACCGACCACTGCCGGTGGTGGTCGGTAAATTATCCTCCGCCGAGGTCGACGCGCGTTACCGATGCACACGTAAAAACTTTTTCGCGAATCTTCGCGAATTTTTCTCGCGGTAAACCTTCGTCTCCGCGTCCTCCGTCCGACGAGCCTACTCTCGCCCGCACCCGTCGACCCGTTCTCGAGCTATACGGCGACAAAGAAATCGCAAAATTTCACTAATTTGACGTCATCGAGAAAGTTACGGCCAACTGGGTTTAAAGGTATATCGCCTTTCCGAATTTTCCGGGAGCCCGTCGGGCCTTCGGCCCCGCTCGGCTCGGCTCGGCTCGGCTCGAGGTCGAGGTCGTCGGTAGCGACGATGGTGGCGGGGAGGTGCGCAATTGGTCTGTCATCGCCATCCCCCCCCAACCCCCCCACCCCCTTTAAAATTAATGGAAAATGTAAACCCAAACGTAGAGTCGGATTCGTAACCTCGAAGATACAAGTCGATTCGCTCAACTATCAAGGGAGAGTAAACGCGGCGACTGTGGCGGCACTCGCCACCGATGCGAAGTCAGCAACACGAAGTTGGCGTTAAATTCGAACGTTTGAATCAGTTATTTTCTTTCCGGCCCTTTTCAGCCCTGAACCGTGGAAGCGCCGAAATTCGGGTTTCATTTTTAACGTGGCAGCTTATACCCCCCGAGCGTTACCGACCACTGCCGGTGGTGGTCGGTAAGTTATCCTCCGCCGAGGTCGGCGCGCGTTACCGATGCACACGTAAAAAATTTTTCGCGAATTTTCGCGAATTTTTCGCGCGGTAAACCTTCGTCTCCGCGTCCTCCGTCCGACGAGCCTACTCTCGCCCGCACCCGTCGACCCGTTCTCGAGCTATACGGCGACAAAGAAACTTTGATTTTTCACTAATTTGACGTCATCGAGAAAGTTACGGCCAACTGGGAATTAAAGGTATATCGCCTTTCGGAATTTTCCGGGAGCCCGTCGGTCCTTCGGACCCGCTCGGCTCGGCTCGCCTCGAGGTCGAGGTCGTCGGTAGCGACGATGGTGGCGGGGAGGCTCGCGATTGGTCTGTCATCGCCATCCTCCCCCCAACCCCCCCTCCCTGTAAAATTAATGGAAAATGTAAACCCAAACGTAGAGTCGGATTCGTAACCTTGAAGTTAGAAGTCGATTCGCTCAACTATCAAGGGAGAGTAAACGCGGCGACTGTGGCGGCACTCGCCACCGATGCGAAGTCAGCATCACGAAGTTGGCGTTAAATTCGAACGTTTGAATCAGGTGTAACGTCGTACCGACGTGTTGCGTCGGTTTTGTTCGTATGAGCAAATTCTCGCTGTACATACATATATATATATATATGGTACACGCATACTTCCTTCGTAAAATCTAAACCGAAATCGCGTTTAAATCCGTACACAGCGATATGTATATATATATCTTACGCGTATTTATATATATATACATATCCCCGTGAGAGTGAACATAGGGAATCGGGAAAGAAGCGATAGTCACCGGTACAAGCGGACGCCAGCATGGCAACCGCGAGTACAGGTGTACGTACATCTAAACCGTCGTTTCGTTCGAACTGCGAAAAGTATACATCGACGACAACATATTCGTCCGTGCCTGGTACGATTTAGACAAAAGGACTTCACGGTTCACCGAATCCCTATGGTCCGCGCTCTTATTATAAATAAGACGAAATCGCGCGAATCGCTCTCTTCCAGTTTCGGAATTCTACTAATTCAGTTCTCTCGCGTCTTCAATCGAATTCAGTTCGACTCAGTCTTTTCTCGCGTTTTCGGACTCTATTTCAGATCGTTCACGATATTCAGGTCGTATTGCTCCTTACCATTTACACTATTTCTTTATATATCATTTGGTTCTAAATTGTTATTCGAGTCTGCTCGTAGATTATTATTACGTATTTACAGATATTATTCTGGTTTATTGGTTGTACGAGGTTACTCGTAAACCGTCACCGTTATTTTGTTGTACGAGCTTACTCGCATTATCATTTCAAATTTATAATTACTATTTTCGTGCTATCTTGTTTATGCGATCTTGCTCGCTTTATTATTCACATTTCAATTGTTAATTTTGTGTTATTTGGCTTATACGAGCTTGCTCGCATTACTATTCGTATTGCAATTGCTATTTTTGTTAATTTGGCGCTATTTTTGTTTGAACGAGCTTGCTCGCATTACTATTCGTATTGCAATTGCTATTTTTGTCAATTTGGCGCTATTTTTGTTTGAACGAGCTTGCTCGCATTACTATTCGTATTGCAATTGCTATTTTTGTTAATTTGGCGCTATTTTTGTTTGAACGAGCTTGCTCGCATTACTATTCGTATTGATAACTATTATCTAGTGCTATTTTGTTATACGAGCTTGCTCGCATTACTATTCGTATTGATAACTATTATCTAGTGCTATTTTGTTGTACGAGCTTGCTCGCATTATAATTAAGGCTGATAATTCTTATTTTTGTGCCATTTTGCTTTGTATGAGCTCGCTCGTAACCTGCTTGTTACTATTCTGTGCTATATATCTCGTTCGAGCTCGCTAGCGAACCGACATTGTATTTGGTTCACGAGTTCTGCTCGCAAGTCTTATTCTTGTACATATTCTGATTCATTATATTCTGTCTGTTTAAACCATCTATTTCGCAGCTTATTCAGCAATACCTCGCCCTCGCTATCTCCCATGCCCCGTCGCGCCGGTAGGAGCTACCAAATCGGTAAATTGGTGCGACAGCTACGCGCCGAAGGGAAAGCTACCGTTTACAATCCGTACTTGGGAATCGCTAAACAGCCCAGGATCATCCGCGACGTCCCCCTTGCTCGTCGAGTAAAAATAGTGGACCGTCGAGAGATCGCGATACCTCCGCGACGCGAAGAAGGAACCGCTGACCGCGCTGAAACGCCTCCGCGCCGCGAAGAAACGACCGTCGGACGGCCAGATTCCGCGCCTCCTCCCCCGTGGAGGTTGATACCGATCCGATTCCTCCCGAGTCTCCCTCCACTGGAGGAAATCAGTATCGAGGACCCGCGTTACGAACGTTACGTCGTCCGCAGAATACTCACCCTAAGGTGGTATTACTAAAGTTTCGTCGATCAGTGACCGAGTGGAGTGATCGCGAGTGTGTGCGTGTGTGTGTGCGCGTCTCCGGGTTGTTCAATCCCGATCGGTCCGTCGATCGATTCCTCAGATCCCTCACATTCCTCACATTCGTTCCTATAACCCCTAAAATTGGTGTATCAATCGTGTACGTCTGAGCCCAGAGGGTGCTCGGTACCGAGAGAACACTAATTTCCCTTCGGTCGAGAATCCTGTCACGAATCGAACAACCCACGCGTTCGGACGAGTCACACACAACACGCCCACATAGTGACACTCTGATCGCAGGGAGCTGTCACCGTCATCGCGCAGTTCGTCGCTCCGTCGCGACATCCCCGCCGGACGACGTCCATTCATTTCCCTCTTTGCCCCTTTTCAACAACGACGAACGCCGGTATCGGGTCCCTGATCAGACGTGGACGTTACGCGCCACGTGGATCTAAGATCGTCTTAAATAAATTGGTCGGTTACGTCCCCGCCCCGTCTGGGCGTCGTTTCGTCGGATCATATCCGACCCGGGACGTAACAGGAGTTATTTTTGGCGCAGTCGGTAGGACACGACGATCGCCGAATAAAGCCGGTTGTTCGTTGCTGAAAATCTAATCGAAATTCCTTTCTTTCCCGCTCTTTGGCGGCCCTGTATCGCCTAACCCTCTCTCTTCACGATGGATTCCGCTGCATCAAAATTGAATTCTAACGTGCCCTCACCTCTCTCCGAGGAGGACCTATTCGCGTTCCAATTGGAACTCGCCAAGAAGGAAGCCGCCCTCCAGGAGCGCGCCGCCGCCCTTGAAACCGCGGCGAGCCTACGCGAGTCAGAACAACGCGCGCGTGAAAATGAACTCCTAGCAATGCGTCGCGACCTTCATGAGATGCGTTTGAACCACCTTGACTCGAACGCTGCACGCTTCCGCCCCCGCTACGATTCAACCCCCTTTACCGAAGCTCCTCGCCCAGACCCTGTGAATTTCACTGTTAAGCAAGCAGTAGAATTCATACCCACCTTCGATGGCAGTAATATGACCGTCCTACAATTCATCCGAGCGTGCAAACGCGCACGCGAGGTCATACCCGCGTACGCAGAACACACGCTGACCAAACTCGTCTGCAACAAGCTCCGCGGTCGCGCCTACGCGGCCGTGGAGGACGAAGATTGCTCCACTATTTCAGACCTCTGCAGCCGTCTTAAAGACGTGCTGGGTCCCCATCGCTTCGTTGACCAGTACCGAGGCGAACTGGCAAGCATCTCGCAGCGGCCCACCGAACACGTGCTCGACTTTATCAGTCGTGTAAAAGACTTACGCACCGCGATCCTAGATTGCCACCGCGACGGGACCAACGTCGACGATATCGACACCCTTACTATAGACAGTTTCATTCGCGGCCTTATCCCCACGTTACGCGCCGAGGTCCGCCCGCTCCGAAACGAGCCGCTGCGTGTAGTTTTCAACGAGGCCATTTCTGCCTACAAACAATACGAGCTTGATAAGCTACGTTACCGAGAACCCCTTCGCGACGACTATCGCCACGTACACTTCTCGGAGGCAAGGTCCACTACGCCAGATCGCCGCGACCATTATTCACCGGAGCCTCGACGTCGCGCCCCTGAGACTCGCGACCGGTACGACCTTCCCCCTCACGAGCTTCGCGGTTATCACGAAACTCGAAGCCGCACACCCGACCGCCGTCCCTACGCCGAGCCTTCAGCTTGGCGTGACCCGAGTTTCAGAAGCCCGCACGAGGGTGTCCGACGCCCCGCACCCCCGACTCCTCTCATTGCACGGGCCCCAACGCCCCCATCGCAAGAACCCCGCGACCGTTTCCCCTCCGAATCGGCGAAATTTTGCAGGTATTGCAAAAACCCGGGCCATGACATTCACGAATGTCGCAAGCGGGAATATAATAACAATTTGAGACAGGGAAACGGGACCAGCCTCCCGTCCGAACCAGCGTCTGGTCGGGAGGCCCCAACTTCAAGAAACGTCCCACGACCGGTGGGACACCTCGAAATGCCCCCCGTCTCGTCTCCGCGATAACTCTCGCGGCTGATTCGCCGATACCCCGCGTGACCGTTACCGCGCCACAATTCACAACGCCGTGTGAGTTCCTCGTCGACACGGGATCTGAATTAAACATCATCAAATCGTCTAGCGTAAAGCCCGGTGTCCCGGTCGACTCGGGAGACGTTGTCCAAGTCCATGGTATCACCGAAGGTGTCACCAGTACCTTAGGCCGGATCGACGCGGAGCTCAACGACGCCATCCCTGTCTCCTTCCAGGTTTTCCCCGATGTCCTCCCTTCTAATATCGACGGCATTCTTGGTGCCCCCTTTTTCCACGAAAATGGAGAGATCTCCTTTACGAAAAGAGAAATCTCCAAAGATCACCTCAGCGTACCGTTTTCGAACACGTGCGAGTTCGCAATCGAAGCCCGTACCGCCGCCTGCATCGCCGTTAACGTAACCGGACCGACCGTCGGTTACATCCGCCGTATAGAAATTAAACAGGGCGCATTTCTAGGCGACTGTCTCGTCACCAATTCGAACGGAAGGGCATGCCTACGGTGCTTTAACACATCGGCCGAGGCAGCATCCTTCCGTCTACCCACATTGGAGGTAGAAGAAATCGAAGATCCTCCGCTATATTCCCCTCCCAAACCCAACCCCATTCCTGATTCCGGGTCAGTTTCGGAACGTCCTACTAATTTCGCATCTCGTACGACTCGACCGTACGAGTCGATCAATAATGATCACCTCGCGTCAAATTCAAAATCCGAATCCGCTTCGGATCATTCTTATTCTAATTTAAATTCAACCTCCGAATCCGCTTCGGATTATTCTAATCCTAATTCATATCTCAAATCCGGAACTGTTTCAAACTATCTCGCTACACCTCGTACGACTCGCCCGTACGAGTCGATCAAAAATGATCACTTCGCGCCGATTACAGAGATAGAAACAAAAGGAGTTCACTTCTCCCCGCAGGATATCACTCTGCGTATGAAAGAACTCTGCGAAACAATCCCACTGAACCACCTCAACTCGGACGAGGCGTCCCACGTCAAAACCCTATTACACGAAAACCATGATCTCTTCCACCTCCAAGGGAGCCGTTTAGGCAAAACTAACGCCGTGACCCACAAAATTCCGACGACAGACGACGTCCCTGTGCATACGAAGCAGTATCGCTACCCGCCGATCCACAAGGAAGAGATTGATAGACAAATGCGCGACCTCCTAGCCAATGACATAGTAGTTCCGTCCAATTCACCATACAACTCCCCCTTGTGGATCGTGCCCAAGAAACCGGACGCCGACGGTACCAAGAAATGGCGTATGGTGATAGATTACCGTGCGTTGAATGAAAAGTCGATAGCCGATGCATACCCGCTACCCAGCATAAACGAAATTCTTGACCAGCTGGGTAGCGCTAAATATTTTAGCGTATTTGACTTGGCTAGCGGCTTCCACCAAATCGCCATGGACCCAGCGGACGCTGCGAAAACCGCGTTTTCCACCCCATTCGGCCATTACCAGTACAATCGTATGCCGTTTGGGCTGAAAAACGCCCCCGCTACCTTCCAACGCCTAATGGACAACATCCTAAGCGGACTCCAGGGAAACGAGCTATTCGTCTACTTGGACGATATTGTAATATACGCCCGTACCCTGGAGGAACACCGCGCAAAGTTCAATAAATTAGCTAACCGCCTCAGGAACGCGAATTTGAAGCTTCAACCGTCAAAGTGCGGCTTTCTTTTCAAGGAAGTGGCTTACCTCGGCCACCAAATTAGCGAGCAAGGAGTCAAGCCCTGCCCAAAAAAAATAAGCGCCGTCCAAAACTATCCGCGACCGAAATCCGCGAAAAATGTACGCGAATTCCTGGGACTCGCAGGATACTACCGACGATTTATAGACAAGTTCGCGCAGATCTCCAAACCCTTAACCAAGCTCCTAACCAAGGACACGAAATTTGCGTGGGGACCGGACCAGGAAAGAGCATACGACGCGCTCCGCTCAGCCTTGTGCTGCGAACCGGTCCTCCAATACCCCGACTTCGATAAGCCATTCAATGTAACCTGCGATGCCTCGGGCCATGCCATCGGAGCAGTCCTGAGCCAGGGGGAAGTAGGTAAAGACCGCCCGGTCGCCTACGCATCGCGAATCCTGCACGGAGCGGAATTAAATTACTCCACGATCGAAAAGGAGTGTTTGGCCATAGTTTTTGCTGTCCAGTATTTCCGACCGTACATCTACGGCCGACAATTTGTACTAATCACAGACCACCGCCCCCTGGTCTGGATGAATTCAGTAAAGGACCCAACCTCACGTCTGCTCCGATGGAGGCTAAAACTTGCGGAATTCGATTACAAAATCTTGTACAAGCCAGGCAGGGCGAATTCAAACGCGGATGCATTGTCCCGCAACCCGGTAGCCCTCCCCATCTACGAGGACACATCGGAAGAAACAATCCCCTCCCCAGCATCACGAGCAGCAGACGACCCTACCTTCGACGTCACGCTAGGGAGCTACGAATACTTCACGCCCCCTCAAACAAGGAGTCGCCGACCGATACCGACCCCTCGAAGTCCGCGTTCCCAGTGGTGGTTACACGACACGTCGTCAGAATCACCAGGGGATAGTACACCTGAAACTATCATAGAGGGAGACGATCCCGTAGCAACCTCCACCCCCGCTCCGCGTACCCCCCTTCCCGGCTTTCTCAACACGACTCCATATTTTCCGGAGCCTCCCTCCCCAATCGCCCACCCATCAGACTCTAGGCCTATGACGTCATCCCTCCCCCACAGTTCCTACAGTCCCGCCAGCCCGGGGTCATTTCCCCCCTCGGCCACCGTGGACCAGCGGCTCGCCGACGCCCCCACGGACGACTCGAGCCCGGGAGGCGCGACCTTCGGGTCCGAGAGCCCGCAGGCCCCCGCGCGTGGTCGCATCATCGTCCACCTCCGCGATAGGCTCATCATGCGGAAGGACAATTTGGTCTGCTTCATAACGCGGGACGGCAGACCGGCGGACCCAGGAGCAGCTGACCTTTTTAAACAAGGGAGGCTGACGAACAGCGCTGAACTCGTCCTCCATAGGGCCAAGGTAGACGACTTCGGATCGTTTAAACTGATCCAGCTGCCGGTCAAACAGACGTCGTTCCATGAGGCTACCCTAGACGACGTCCACGAATGTCTCCGTTCCCTATACAATGTGGTCACCGAGCTACAACTCCCCACATTCTCATTCTCCAGATCCACCCTCGACAACATCCCATGGCACCATATCCAGGCGTCCATCATCGAAACCTTCTCCCAAGTTCCCCTACGAATTTTTCTCTGTTCCCACGACGTACAAATCCCTGCGGAAGATAGGCGGCAAGATATCCTCACGGATAATCACGCCTCCGCCTACGGCGGCCACAAAGGAATCACGAAGACGTACAAGAGGATCAGAGAGAAGTACTACTGGCAGACCCTGAAGGCTGACGTCGCCACTTTCGTCAACAATTGCCCCAGCTGCCAGCTGCACAAGCTCACAAGGGTGAAACCCCGTCTTCCGATGACTCTGACGGACACGCCAGGAAGGGCGTTCGACAAGGTGTCATTGGACGTTGTAGGCCCGCTCTCACCGACACCCGAAGGCCACCAGTACATCCTCACGATGCAGGACCTACTGACAAAGTACTCCTTGGCGATCCCACTAAAGGGCATCGGCGCCGTCGAAACCGCCGACGCCTTCGTTGAACATCTCATCTGCAGATTCGGGGCACCAAAGGCAATCCTGATGGACCAAGGGAGGAATTTCATCAGCTCCCTGATGAAAGCCGTAGCCAAAAGATTCAAAATCGCACGAGTCCAAACGACTGCGTACCACCCTCAAAGCAATGGATCGATAGAGAGATCGCACCACGTCCTGACGGAGTATCTCAAGCAATTCGTCACACACGGCAACTGGAATACATGGCTCAATTTAGCCATGTTCAGCTACAATACGAGCGTACACGAGGGAACAAAATTCACCCCCCACGAGCTGGTGTTTGGATCGCTGGCGCGTGTCCCGGTTTCCGACACGGCAGCTCCGCACCTGGATAACGAGTCATATGACGACTATTACCAGGGGCTGCAGAGGAAGATTACGGAAACCCTGAACCAAGCAAGAGCAAATCTCGTCGCGGCCAAGGAGAGGTCCAAGCAGTACTACGACAGACAAGTGCGTCTGCAAGCAATCGCCGTAGGCGACAAAGTTTACCTCTTGAACGAACCAAGGAAAGGTAAATTCGATGCGCAATACACTGGTTCCTACGAGGTCGCCGAAATCCTGCCAAACAATAACATCAAGATCAACACCAGAAGAGGCTTCAAAATCGTTCACGCCGACAAACTGAAGAAGGCAAAAACCCCCCCACCTTCCCGCGTATTATCCCCCCCCACCCCGATCGGCCGTCGTCTCGCGCTGCACGACGACACCCTGACATACGACGAGGATCCGTCACCCAGCCACCATGTGCCTCTTCGCCAAACCGCGCGCCACTGCCAGAGAGAAGGCAGCCAGGTTCAGCTCTCCCTTTGACTGGCACCAGTGCTACCGGGGAACTGTCTACTCCGACACCAAAGGCCGGGACGTCTGCCAGCGTTGCAGCCCACACATACAAGGGACCGGAGAGGCGTTCCACATCCACTCCATTCAGTGGATCAGGTGGATGAGAAACACTTGCGCGAATTGCAAGGGCCCGCTGTTTCGTACGCAACCCCCGTAGGACTGCGGCGAATGCGGGGAACGGCTGAACATCGTTATGGCCAAAACGATATTCAGGAGCAGCCCATACGTCGAGGAACTCCGGCGATATCAGCTTCCGCTGAGAGCCAACAACCCGGCGCCCTAATGCCGCTTCTGCAGCTGGTGGGGCACCACCACCGGGGGGGCCACCCGTTGGACCGCCGCCCCGAGGAGGAAGGTGTGACGTCGTCCGACGTTGGTTCTGGAGCTTCCTCAGCAGACCCCACACCCCCCATATCCAACACGTCGTCAGCAGCATCCGCGTTCCATTGCGTTGCCGCCGGAAAAGTTCGCGCCCCAAGGGGTAAGGTGTAACGTCGTACCGACGTGTTGCGTCGGTTTTGTTCGTATGAGCAAATTCTCGCTGTACATACATATATATATATATATGGTATACGCATACTTCCTTCGTAAAATCTAAACCGAAATCGCGTTTAAATCCGTACACAGCGATATGTATATATATATCTTACGCGTATTTATATATATATATACATATCCCCGTGAGAGTGAACATAGGGAATCGGGAAAGAAGCGATAGTCACCGGTACAAGCGGACGCCAGCATGGCAACCGCGAGTACAGGTGTACGTACATCTAAACCGTCGTTTCGTTCGAACTGCGAAAAGTATACATCGACGACAACATATTCGTCCGTGCCTGGTACGATTTAGACAAAAGGACTTCACGGTTCACCGAATCCCTATGGTCCGCGCTCTTATTATAAATAAGACGAAATCGCGCGAATCGCTCTCTTCCAGTTTCGGAATTCTACTAATTCAGTTCTCTCGCGTCTTCAATCGAATTCAGTTCGACTCAGTCTTTTCTCGCGTTTTCGGACTCTATTTCAGATCGTTCACGATATTCAGGTCGTATTGCTCCTTACCATTTACACTGTTTCTTTATATATCATTTGGTTCTAAATTGTTATTCGAGTCTGCTCGTAGATTATTATTACGTATTTACAGATATTATTCTGGTTTATTGGTTGTACGAGGTTACTCGTAAACCGTCACCGTTATTTTGTTGTACGAGCTTACTCGCATTATCATTTCAAATTTATAATTACTATTTTCGTGCTATCTTGTTTATGCGATCTTGCTCGCTTTATTATTCACATTTCAATTGTTAATTTTGTGTTATTTGGCTTATACGAGCTTGCTCGCATTACTATTCGTATTGCAATTGCTATTTTTGTTAATTTGGCGCTATTTTTGTTTGAACGAGCTTGCTCGCATTACTATTCGTATTGCAATTGCTATTTTTGTCAATTTGGCGCTATTTTTGTTTGAACGAGCTTGCTCGCATTACTATTCGTATTGCAATTGCTATTTTTGTTAATTTGGCGCTATTTTTGTTTGAACGAGCTTGCTCGCATTACTATTCGTATTGATAACTATTATCTAGTGCTATTTTGTTATACGAGCTTGCTCGCATTACTATTCGTATTGATAACTATTATCTAGTGCTATTTTGTTGTACGAGCTTGCTCGCATTATAATTAAGGCTGATAATTCTTATTTTTGTGCCATTTTGCTTTGTATGAGCTCGCTCGTAACCTGCTTGTTACTATTCTGTGCTATATATCTCGTTCGAGCTCGCTAGCGAACCGACATTGTATTTGGTTCACGAGTTCTGCTCGCAAGTCTTATTCTTGTACATATTCTGATTCATTATATTCTGTCTGTTTAAACCATCTATTTCGCAGCTTATTCAGCAATACCTCGCCCTCGCTATCTCCCATGCCCCGTCGCGCCGGTAGGAGCTACCAAATCGGTAAATTGGTGCGACAGCTACGCGCCGAAGGGAAAGCTACCGTTTACAATCCGTACTTGGGAATCGCTAAACAGCCCAGGATCATCCGCGACGTCCCCCTTGCTCGTCGAGTAAAAATAGTGGACCGTCGAGAGATCGCGATACCTCCGCGACGCGAAGAAGGAACCGCTGACCGCGCTGAAACGCCTCCGCGCCGCGAAGAAACGACCGTCGGACGGCCAGATTCCGCGCCTCCTCCCCCGTGGAGGTTGATACCGATCCGATTCCTCCCGAGTCTCCCTCCACTGGAGGAAATCAGTATCGAGGACCCGCGTTACGAACGTTACGTCGTCCGCAGAATACTCACCCTAAGGTGGTATTACTAAAGTTTCGTCGATCAGTGACCGAGTGGAGTGATCGCGAGTGTGTGCGTGTGTGTGTGCGCGTCTCCGGGTTGTTCAATCCCGATCGGTCCGTCGATCGATTCCTCACATCCCTCACATTCCTCACATTCGTTCCTATAACCCCTAAAATTGGTGTATCAATCGTGTACGTCTGAGCCCAGAGGGTGCTCGGTACCGAGAGAACACTAATTTCCCTTCGGTCGAGAATCCTGTCACGAATCGAACAACCCACGCGTTCGGACGAGTCACACACAACACGCCCACATAGTGACACTCTGATCGCAGGGAGCTGTCACCGTCATCGCGCAGTTCGTCGCTCCGTCGCGACATCCCCGCCGAACGACGTCCATTCATTTCCCTCTTCGCCCCTTTTCAACAACGACGAACGCCGGTATCGGGTCCCTGATCAGACGTGGACGTTACGCGCCACGTGGATCTAAGGTCGTCTTAAATAAATTGGTCGGTAACTTATCCTCCGCCGAGGTCGACGCGCGTTACCGATGCACACGTATAAACTTTTTCGCGAATTTTTCGCGCGGTAAACCTTCGTCTCCGCGTCCTCCGTCCGACGAGCCTACTCTCGCCCGCACCCGTCGACCCGTTCTCGAGCTATACGGCGACAAAGAAATCGCAAAATTTCACTAATTTGACGTCACCGAAAAAGTTACGGCCAACTGGGAATTAAAGGTATATCGCCTTTCCGAATTTTCCGGGAGCCCGTCGGGCCATCGGCCCCGCTCGGCGCGGCTCGGCTCGGCTCGGCTCGAGGTCGAGGTCGTCGGTAGCGACGATGGTGGCGGGGAGGCGCGCGATTGGTCTGTCATCGCCATCCTCCCCCCAACCCCCCCACCCTTTAAAATTAATGGAAAATGTAAACCCAAACGTAGAGTCGGATTCGTAACCTCGAAGTTACAAGTCAATTCGCGCAACTATCAAGGGAGAGTAAACGCGGCGACTGTGGCGGCACTCGCCACCGATGCGAAGTCAGCATCACGAAGTTGGCGTTAAATTCGAACGTTTGAATCAGTTATTTTCTTTCCGGCCCTTTTCAGCCATGAACCGTGGAAGCGCCGAAATTCGGGTTTCATTTTTAACGTGGCAGCTTATACCCCCCGAGCGTTACCGACCACTGCCGGTGGTGGTCGGTAAGTTATCCTCCGCCGAGGTCGACACGCGTTACCGATGCACACGTAAAAAATTTTTCGCGAATCTTCGCGAATTTTTCGCGCGGTAAACCTTCGTCTCCGCGTCCTCCGTCCGACGAGCCTACTCTCGCCCGAAACCCGTCGACCCGTTCTCGAGCTATACGGCGACAAAGAAACTTTGATTTTTCACTAATTTGACGTCATCGAGAAAGTTACGGCCAACTGGGAATTAAAGGTATATCGCCTTTCGGAATTTTCCGGGAGCCCGTCGGTCCTTCGGACCCGCTCGGCTCGGCTCGCCTCGAGGTCGAGGTCGTCGGTAGCGACGATGGTGGCGGGGAGGCTCGCGATTGGTCTGTCATCGCCATCCTCCCCCCAACCCCCCCTCCCTGTAAAATTAATGGAAAATGTAAACCCAAACGTAGAGTCGGATTCGTAACCTCGAAGTTACAAGTCGATTCGCTCAACTATCAAGGGAGAGTAAACGCGGCGACTGTGGCGGCACTCGCCACCGATGCGAAGTCAGCATCACGAAGTTGGCGTTAAATTCGAACGTTTGAATCAGGTATTTTCTTTCCGGCCCTTTTCAGCCATGAACCGAGGAAGCGCCGAAATTCGGGTTTCATTTTTAACGCGGCAGCATATACCCCCCGAGCGTTACCGACCACTGCCGGTGGTGGTCGGTAACTTATCCTCCGCCGAGGTCGACGCGCGTTACCGATGCACACGTAAAAAATTTTTCGCGAATTTTTCGCGCGGTAAACCTTCGTCTCCGCGTCCTCCGTCCGACGAGCCTACTCTCGCCCGCACCCGGCGACCCGTTCTCGAGCTATACGGCGACAAAGAAACTTTGATTTTTCACTAATTTGACGTCATCGAGAAAGTTACGGCCAACTGGGAATTAAAGGTATATCGCCTTTCGGAATTTTCCGGGAGCCCGTCGGTCCTTCGGCCCCGCTCGGCTCGGCTCGGCTCGAGGTCGAGGTCGAGGTCGTCGGTAGCGACGATGGTGGCGGGGAGGTGCGCAATTGGTCTGTCATCGCCATCCTCCCCCCAACCCCCCCTCCCTTTAAAATTAATGGAAAATGTAAACCCAAACGTAGAGTCGGATTCGTAACCTCGAAGTTACAAGTCGATTCGCTCAACTATCAAGGGAGAGTAAACGCGGCGACTGTGGCGGCACTCGCCACCTATGCGAAGTCAGCGTCGCGAAGTTGGCGTTAAATTCGAACGTTTGAATCAGTTATTATCTTTCGGGCCCTTTTCATGCCTGAACCGTGGAAGCGCCGAAATTCGGGTTTCATTTTTGTTTGGGATTGGCCACGCGTGTCGTAGGATCGTGACGCACGATCCACCAGGCAGCCCGCGTATTGGCTGATCCTTGCGACATCGCGAGGATCGAGGATCGATTAGCAGCGCGCCGCGCTATAGGCTATCGCCGTCGGATCGATTATCGACTGGGCTAATACAGTTTCTATTGGCCCAGCGGTTCGTATCGCAAAGTCATCGCTCCGACGGTGAGAGAGAACTTCTCGCTGCTGGTCGATCTAGATCAATCGTTAATTAGCATCGGTACGAAAACGTCGCGCGTCGTTGCACCCGGTTTTCTCGGCTGGTTCGATTCGAATCTCGCTAAATTCTCAGCTACGCTGCTGCTAATCATTAAGTCTCACAAAAGTACATTGTTCTGTTCTTTATTCGCTCTAGTCAACTTTACAATTTGGCTAGAGATCTGTACATAGTTTGTATAAAGTGTTTTGTCGCGACTAACCGCAAGACGGGAATAAAGTGTGCTCGTCCAAATTCTGTGAGTGTTCTTATCCCGTCCAATCCGTAACAATTTTTAACGCGGCAGTTTATACCCCCCGCGCATACCGACCACTGCCGGTGGTGGTCGGTAACTTATCCTCCGCCGAGGTCGACGCGCGTTACCGATGCACACGTAAAATCTTTTTCGCGAATCTTCGCGAATTTTTCGCGCGGTAAACCTTCGTCTCCGCGTCCTCCGTCCGACGAGCCTACTCTCGCCCACACCCGTCGACCCGTTCTCGAGCTATACGGCGACAAAGAAATCGCAATATTTCACTAATTTGACGTCACCGAAAAAGTTACGGCCAACTGGGAATTAAAGGTATATCGCCTTTCGGAATTTTCCGGGAGCACGTCGGTCCTTCGGCCCCGCTCGGCTCGGCTCGGCTCGAGGTCGAGGTCGAGGTCGTCGGTAGCGACGATGGTGGCGGGGAGGTGCGCAATTGCTCTGTCATCGCCATTACTCCCCCCAATCCCCCCTCCCTTTAAAATTAATGGAAAATGTAAACCCAAACGTAGAGTCGGATTCGTAACCTCGAAGTTACAAGTCGATTCGCTCAACTATCAAGGGACAGTAAACGCGGCGACTGTGGCGGCACTCGCCACCTATGCGAAGTCAGCGTCGCGAAGTTGGCGTTTATTCGAACGTTTGAATCAGTTATTTTCTTTCGGGCCCTTTTCAGCCCTGAACCGTGGAAGCGCCGAATTTCGGGTTTCATTTTTAACGCGGCAGTTTATACCCCCCGCGCATACCGACCACTGCCGGTGGTGGTCGGTAACTTATCCTCCGCCGAGGTCGACGCGCGTTACCGATGCACACGTAAAAACTTTTTCGCGAATCTTTGCGAATTTTTCGCGAATCTTCGCGAATTTTTCGCGCGGTAAACCTTCGTCTCCGCGTCCTCCGTCCGACGAGCCTACTCTCGCCCGCACCCGTCGACCCGTTCTCGAGCTATACGGCGACAAAGAAATCGCAAAATTTCACTAATTTGACGTCACCGAAAAAGTTTCGGCCAACTAGGAATTAAAGGTATATCGCCTTTCGGAATTTTCCGGGAGCCCGTCGGTCCTTCGGCCCCGCTCGGCTCGGCTCGGCTCGAGGTCGAGGTCGAGGTCGTCGGTAGCGACGATGGTGGCGGGGAGGTGCGCAATTGGTCTGTCATCGCCATCCTCCCCCCAATCCCCCGTCCCTTTAAAATTAATGGAAAATGTAAACCCAAACGTAGAGTCGGATTCGTAACCTCGAAGTTACAAGTCGATTCGCTCAACTATCAAGGGACAGTAAACGCGGCGACTGTGGCGGCACTCGCCACCTATGCGAAGTCAGCGTCGCGAAGTTGGCGTTAAATTCGAACGTTTGAATCAGTTATTTTCTTTCGGGCCCTTTTCAGCCATGAACTGTGGAAGCGCCGAAATTCGGGTTTCATTTTTAACGCGGCAGCTTATACCCCCCGAGCGTTACCGACCACTGCCGTTGGTGGTCGGTAAGTTATCCTCCGCCGAGGACGACGCGCGTTACCGATGCACACGTAAAAACTTTTTCGCGAATCTTCGCGAATTTTTCGCGCGGTAAACCTTCGTCTCCGCGTCCTCCGTCCGACGAGCCTACTCTCGCCCGCACCCGTCGACCCGTTCTCGAGCTATACGGCGACAAAGAAATCGCAAAATTTCACTAATTTGACGTCACCGAAAAAGTTACGGCCAACTGGGAATTAAAGGTATATCGCCTTTCGGAATTTTCCGGGAGCCCGTCGGTCCTTCGGCCCCGCTCGGCTCGGCTCGGCTCGAGGTCGAGGTCGTCGGTAGCGACGATGGTGGCGGGGAGGTGCGCAATTGGTCTGTCATCGCCATCCTCCCCCCAATCCCCCCTCCCTTTAAAATTAATGGAAAATGTAAACCCAAACGTAGAGTCGGATTCGTAACCTCGAAGTTACAAGTCGATTCGCTCAACTATCAAGGGAGAGTAAACGCGGCGACTGTGGCGGCACTCGCCACCTATGCGAAGTCAGCGTCGCGAAGTTGGCATTAAATTCGAACGTTTGAATCAGTTATTTTCTTTCGGGCCCTTTTCAGCCCTGAACCGTGGAAGCGCCGAAATTCGGGTTTCATTTTTAACGCGGCAGCTCATACCCCCCGAGCGTTACCGACCACTGCCGTTGGTGGTCGGTAAGTTATCCTCCGCCGAGGACGACGCGCGTTACCGATGCACACGTAAAAACTTTTTCGCGAATCTTCGCGAATTTTTCGCGCGGTAAACCTTCGTCTCCGCGTCCTCCGTCCGACGAGCCTACTCTCGCCCGCACCCGTCGACCCGTTCGCGAGCTATACGGCGACAAAGAAACTTTGATTTTTCACTAATTTGACGTCATCGAGAAAGTTACGGAAAACTGGGAATTAAAGGTATATCGCCTTTCCGAGTTTTCCGGGAGACCGTCGGGCCTTCGGCCCCGCTC
This sequence comes from Lasioglossum baleicum, assembly GCF_051020765.1. Classification (NCBI taxonomy): domain Eukaryota; kingdom Metazoa; phylum Arthropoda; class Insecta; order Hymenoptera; family Halictidae; genus Lasioglossum; species Lasioglossum baleicum. The sequence goes on from NW_027469127.1 coordinate 666,461, forward strand.
GGCTCGGCTCGGCTCGGCTCGGCTCGAGGTCGAGGTCGTCGGTAGCGACGATGGTGGCGGGGAGGCGCGCGATTGGTCTGTCATCGCCATCCTCCCCCCAAACCCCCCTCCCTTTAAAATTAATGGAAAATGTAAACCTAAACGTAGAGTCGGATTCGTAACCTCGAAGTTACAAGTCAAGGGAGAGTAAACGCGGCGACTGTTGCGGCACTCGCCACCGATGCGAAGTCAGTGTCGCGAAGTTGGCGTTAAATTCGAACGTTTGAATCAGTTATTTTCTTTCCGGCCCTTTTCAGTCATGAACCGTGGAAGCGCCGAAATTCGGGTTTCATTTTTAACGCGGCAGCTTATACCCCCCGAGCGTTACCGACCACTGCCGATGGTGGTCGGTAAATTATCCTCCGCCGAGGACGACGCGCGTTACCGCTGCACACGTAAAAAATTTTTCGCGAATTTTTCGCGCGGTAAACCTTCGTCTCCGCGTCTTCCCTCCGACGAGCCTACTCTCGCCCGCACCCGTCGACCCGTTCTCGAGCTATACGGCGACAAAGAAATCGCAAAATTTCACTAATTTGACGTCACCGAAAAAGTTACGGCCAACTGGGAATTAAAGGTACATCGCCTTCCCGAATTTTCCGGGAGCCCATCGGGCCTTCGGCCCCGCTCGGCACGGCTCGGCTCGGCTCGGCTCGGCTCGAGGTCGAGGTCGTCGGTAGCGACGGTGGTGGCGGGGAGGCGCGCGATTGGTCTGTCATCGCCATCCTCCCCCCAACCCCCCCTGCGTTTAAAATTAATGGAAAATGTAAACCTAAACGTAGAGTCGGATTCGTAACCTCGAAGTTACAAGTCAATTCGCTCAACTATCAAGGGAGAGTAAACGCGGCGACTGTGGCGGCACCCGCCACCGATACGAAGTCAGTGTCGCGAAGTTGGCGTTAAATTCGAACGTTTGAATCAGTTATTTTCTTTCCGGCCCTTTTCAGTCATGAACCGTGGAAGCGCCGAAATTCAGGTTTCATTTTTAACGCGGCAGCTTATACCCCCCGAGCGTTACCGACCACTGCCGGTGGTGGTCGGTAAGTTATCCTCCGCCGAGGTCGTCGCGCGTTGCCGATGCACACGTAAAAAATTTTTCGCGAATTTTTCGCGCGGTAAACCTTCGTCTCCGCGTCCTCCGTCCGACGAGCCTACTCTCGCCCGCACCCGTCGACCCGTTCTCGAGCTATACGGCGACAAAGAAACTTTGATTTTTCACTAATTCGACGTCATCGAGAAAGTTACGGCCAACTGGGAATTAAAGGTATATCGCCCTTCCGAATTTTTCGGGAGCCCGTCGGGCCTTCGGCCCCGCTCGGCGCGGCTCGGCTCGGCTCGAGGTCGAGGTCGTCGGTAGCGACGGTGGTGGCGGGGAGGTGCGCGATTGGTCTGTCATCGCTATCCTCCCCCCCAACCCCCCCTCCCCCTTTAAAATTAATGGAAAATGTAAACGTCAACGTAGAGTCGGATTCGTAACCTCGAAGTTACAAGTCAACTCGCTCAACTATCAAGGGAGAGTAAACGCGGCGACTGTTGCGGCACTCGCCACCGATGCGAAGTCAGCGTCGCGAAGTTGGCGTTAAATTCGAACGTTTGAATCAGTTATTTTCTTTCGGGCCCTTTTCAGCCCTGAACCGTGGAAGCGCCGAAATTCGGGTTTCATTTTTAACGCGGCAGCTTATACCCCCCGAGCGTTACCGACCACTGACGGTGGTGGTCGGTAAGTTATCCTCCGCCGAGGTCGACGCGCGTTACCGATGCACACGTAAAAAATTTTTCGCGAATTTTTCGCGAATTTTTCGCGCGGTAAACCTTCGTCTCCGCGTCCTCCGTCCGACGAGCCTACTCTCGCCCGCACCCGTCGACCCGTTCGCGAGCTATACGGCGACAAAGAAACTTTGATTTTTCACTAATTTGACGTCATCGAGAAAGTTACGGAAAACTGGGAATTAAAGGTATATCGCCTTTCCGAGTTTTCCGGGAGCCCGTCGGGCCTTCGGCCCCGCTCGGCGCGGCACTGCTCGGCTCGAGGTCGAGGTCGTCGGGAGCGACGATGGTGGAGGCGCGCGATTGGTCTGTCATCGCCATCCTCCCCCCAAACCCCCCTCCCTTTAAAATTAATGGAAAATGTAAACCTAAACGTAGAGTCGGATTCGTAACCTCGAAGTTACAAGTCAACTCGCTCAACTATCAAGGGAGAGTAAACGCGGCGACTGTGGCGGCACTCGTCACCGATGCGAAGTCAGCATCACGAAGTTGGCGTTAAATTCGAACGTTTGAATCAGTTATTTTCTTTCCGGCCCTTTTCAGCCATGAACCGTGGAAGCGCCGAAATTCGGGTTTCATTTTTAACGCGGCAGGTTATACCCCCCGAGCGTTACCGACCACTGCCGTTGGTGGTCGGTAAGTTATATTCCGCCGAGGACGACGCGCGTTACCGTTGCACACGTAAAAACTTTTTCGCGAATCTTCGCGAATTTTTCGCGCGGTAAACCTTCGTCTCCGCGTCCTCCGTCCGACGAGCCTACTCTCGCCCGCACCCGTCGACCCGTTCTCGAGCTATACGGCGACAAAGAAATCGCAAAATTTCACTAATTTGACGTCACCGAAAAAGTTACGGCCAACTGGGAATTAAAGGTATATCGCCTTTCCGAATTTTCCGGGTGCCCGTCGGGCCTTCGGCCCCGCTCGGCGCGGCTCGGCTCGGCTCGAGGTCGAGGTCGTCGGTAGCGACGATGGTGGCGGGGAGGCGCGCGATTGGTCTGTCATCGCCATCCTCCCCCAACCCCCCCACCCTTTAAAATTAATGGAAAATGTAAACCCAAACGTAGAGTCGGATTCGTAACCTCGAAGTTACAAGTCGATTCGCTCAACTATCAAGGGAGAGTAAACGCGGCGACTGTGGCGGCACTCGCCACCGATGCGAAGTCAGCATCACGAAGTTGGCGTTAAATTCGAACGTTTGAATCAGTTATTTTCTTTCCGGCCCTTTTCAGCCCTGAACCGTGGAAGCGCCGAAATTCGGGTTTCATTTTTAACGCGGCAGCTTATACCCCCCGAGCGTTACCGACCACTGCCGGTGGTGGTCGGTAAGTTTTCCTCCGCCGAGGACGACGCGCGTTACCGATGCACACGTAAAAAATTTTTCGCGAATTTTCGCGAATTTTCCGCGCGGTAAACCTTCGTCTCCGCGTGCTCCGTCCGACGAGCCTACTCTCGCCCGCACCCGTCGACCCGTTCTCGAGCTATACGGCGACAAAGAAGTCGCAAAATTTCACTAATTTGACGTCACCGAAAAAGTTACGGCCAACTGGGAATTAAAGGTATATCGCCTTCCCGAATTTTCCGGGAGCCCATCGGGCCTTCGGCCCCGCTCGGCACGGCTCGGCTCGGCTCGTCTCGGCTCGAGGTCGAGGTCGTCGATAGCGACGATGGTAGCGGGGAGGCGCGTGATTGCTCTGTCATCGCCATCCTCCCCCCAACCCCCCTCCCTTTAAAATTAATGGAAAATGTAAACCTAAAAGTAGAGTCGGATTCGTAACCTCGAAGTTACAAGTCAATTCGCTCAACTATCAAGGGAGAGTAAACGCGGCGACTGTGGCGGCACTCGCAACCGATGCGAAGTCAGCGTCGCGAAGTTGGCGTTGAATTCGAACGTTTGAATCAGTTATTTTCTTTCCCGCCCTTTTCAGCCATGAACCGTGGAAGCGCCAAAATTCGGGTTTCATTTTTAACGCGGCAGCTTATACCCCCCGAGCGTTACCGACCACTGCCGGTGGTGGTCGGTAAGTTATCCTCCGCCGAGGTCGACGCGCGTTACCGATGCACACGTAAAAAATTTTTCGCGAATTTTTCGCGCGGTAAACCTTCGTCTCCGCGTGCTCCGTCCGACGAGCCTACTCTCGCCCGCACCCGTCGACCCGTTCTCGAGCTATACGGCGACAAAGAAATCGCAAAAGTTCACTAATTTGACGTCACCGAAAAAGTTACGGCCAACTGGGAATTAAAGGTATATCGCCTTCCCGAATTTTCCGGGAGCCCATCGGGTCTTCGGCCCCGCTCGGCACGGCTCGGCTCGGCTCGTCTCGGCTCGAGGTCGAGGTCGTCGATAGCGACGATGGTGGCGGTGAGGCGCGTGATTGCTCTGTCATCGCCATCCTCCCCCCAACCCCCCCACCCTTTAAAATTAATGGAAAATGTAAACCCAAACGTAGAGTCGGATTCGTAACCTCGAAGTTATAAGTCAATTCGCTCAACTATCAAGGGAGAGTAAACGCGGCGACTGTGGCGGCACTCGCAACCGATGCGAAGTCAGCGTCGCGAAGTTGGCGTTGAATTCGAACGTTTGAATCAGTTATTTTCTTTCCCGCCCTTTTCAGCCATGAACCGTGGAAGCGCCAAAATTCGGGTTTCATTTTTAACGCGGCAGCTTATACCCCCCGAGCGTTACCGACCACTGCCGGTGGTGGTCGGTAAGTTATCCTCCGCCGAGGTCGACGCGCGTTACCGATGCACACGTAAAAAATTTTTCGCGAATTTTTCGCGCGGTAAACCTTCGTCTCCGCGTGCTCCGTCCGACGAGCCTACTCTCGCCCGCACCCGTCGACCCGTTCTCGAGCTATACGGCGACAAAGAAATCGCAAAATTTCACTTGTTACGTCCCGGGTCGGATATGATCCGACGAAACGACGCCCAGACGGGGCGGGGACGTAACCGGACCAATTTATTTAAGACGATCTTAGATCCACGTGGCGTGTAACGTCCACGTCTGATCAGGGACCCGATACCGGTGTTCGTCGTTGTTGAAAAGGCGAAGAGGGGAATAAAATGCGAACCGAGGCGGACGTCGTCCGTCGTGAACACCGCGTAGAACTAACACGCGTCGCGGTAGTAGAGATGGTTCCCAGTGGTCGAAGTGTCACTATGCGGGTGTGTGCAACTCGCCCGAACGCGTGGGTTTGCTCGATTCGTGACAGGATTCTCGACCGAAGGGGAATTAGTGTTCTCTCGGTACCGAGCACCCTCTGGGCTCAGACGTACACGATTGATACACCAATTTTAGGGGTTATAGGAACGAATGTGAGGAATGTGAGGGATGTGAGGAATCGATCGACGGACCGATCGGGATTGAACAACCCGGAGACGCGCACACACACACGCACACACTCGCGATCACTCCACTCGGTCACTGATCGACGAAACTTTAGTAATACCACCTTAGGGTGAGTATTCTGCGGACGACGTAACGTTCGTAACGCGGGTCCTCGATACTGATTTCCTCCAGTGGAGGGAGACTCGGGAGGAATCGGATCGGTATCAACCTCCACGGGGGAGGAGGCGCGGAATCTGGCCGTCCGACGGTCGTTTCTTCGCGGCGCGGAGGCGTTTCAGCGCGGTCAGCGGTTCCTTCTTCGCGTCGCGGAGGTATCGCGATCTCTCGACGGTCCACTATTTTTACTCGACGAGCAAGGGGGACGTCGCGGATGATCCTGGGCTGTTTAGCGATTCCCAAGTACGGATTGTAAACGGTAGCTTTCCCTTCGGCGCGTAGCTGTCGCACCAATTTACCGATTTGGTAGCTCCTACCGGCGCGACGGGGCATGGGAGATAGCGAGGGCGAGGTATTGCTGAATAAGCTGCGAAATAGATGGTTTAAACAGACAGAATATAATGAATCAGAATATGTACAAGAATAAGACTTGCGAGCAGAACTCGTGAACCAAATACAATGTCGGTTCGCTAGCGAGCTCGAACGAGATATATAGCACAGAATAGTAACAAGCAGGTTACGAGCGAGCTCATACAAAGCAAAATGGCACAAAAATAAGAATTATCAGCCTTAATTATAATGCGAGCAAGCTCGTACAACAAAATAGCACTAGATAATAGTTATCAATACGAATAGTAATGCGAGCAAGCTCGTTCAAACAAAAATAGCGCCAAATTAACAAAAATAGCAATTGCAATACGAATAGTAATGCGAGCAAGCTCGTTCAAACAAAAATAGCGCCAAATTAACAAAAATAGCAATTGCAATACGAATAGTAATGCGAGCAAGCTCGTTCAAACAAAAATAGCGCCAAATTAACAAAAATAGCAATTGCAATACGAATAGTAATGCGAGCAAGCTCGTATAAGCCAAATAACACAAAATTAACAATTGAAATGTGAATAATAAAGCGAGCAAGATCGCATAAACAAGATAGCACGAAAATAGTAATTACAAATTTGAAATGATAATGCGAGTAAGCGGTGACGGTGACGGTTTACGAGTAACCTCGTACAACCAATAAACCAGAATAATATCTGTAAATACGTAATAATAATCTACGAGCAGACTCGAATAACAATTTAGAACCAAATGATATATAAAGAAATAGTGTAAATGGTAAGGAGCAATACGACCTGAATATCGTGAACGATCTGAAATAGAGTCCGAAAACGCGAGAAAGGACTGAGTCGAACTGAATTCGATTGAAGACGCAAGAGAACTGAATTAGTAGAATTCCGAAACTGGAAGAGAGGGATTCGCGCGATTTCGTCTTATTTATAATAAGAGCGCGGACCATAGGGATTCGGTGAACCGTGAAGTCCTTTTGTCTAAATCGTACCAGGCACGGACGAATATGTTGTCGTCGATGTATACTTTTCGCAGTTCGAACGAAACGACGGTTTAGATGTACGTACACCTGTACTCGCGGTTGCCATGCTGGCGTCCGCTTGTACCGGTGACTATCGCTTCTTTCCCGATTCCCTATGTTCACTCTCACGGGGATATGTATATATATATAAATTCGCGTAAGATATATATATACATATCGCTGTGTACGGATCTAAACGCGATTTCGGTTTGGATTTTACGAAGGAAGTATGCGTATACCATATATATATATATATATGTATGTACAGCGAGAATTTGCTCGTACGAACAAAACCGACGCAACACGTCGGTACGACGTTACACCTTACCCCTTGGGGCGCGAACTTTTCCGGCGGCAACGCAATGGAACGCGGATGCTGCTGACGACGTGTTGGATATGGGGGGTGTGGGGTCTGCTGAGGAAGCTCCAGAACCAACGTCGGACGACGTCACACCTTCCTCCCCGGGATGGCGACTTTCCGGGGGGGGGCTCTTCGGGCGCGATGCCCTACCAGACGACGAAGTGGCATTAGGGCGCTGGATACTTAGCTCTCAGCGGGAGCTGATATCGCCGGAGTTCCTCCACATGTGGGCTGCTCCTGAATATGGTTTTGGCCATGATGATGCTGAGCCGCGTCCCGCATTCGTTGCAGTCCAACGGGGGTTGCGTGCGAAACAGAGGCCCTTTGCAGTTCGCACAGGTGTTCCTCATCCACCTGATCCACTGGATGGAGTGGACGTGGAACGCCTCTCCGGTCCCTTGCACGTGCTGGTTGCAACGCTGGCAGATGTCTCGGCCTTTGGTGTCGGAGTAGGCAGTTCCCTGGTAGCACTGGTGCCAGTCAAAGGGAGAGCTGAACCTGGCTGCCTTCTCTCTGGCAGTGGCGCGCGGTTTGGCGAAGAGGCACATGGTGGCTGGGTGACGGATCCTCGTCGTATGTCAGGGTGTCGTCGTGCAGCCCGAGACGACGGCCGATCGGGGGGGGGGGGGGATAATACACGGGAAGGTGGGGGGGGGGGGTTTTGCCTTCTTCAGTTTGTCGGCGTGAACGATTTTGAAGCCTCTTCTGGTGTTGATCTTGATGTTATTGTTTGGCAGGATTTCGGCGATCTCGTAGGAACCAGTGTATTGCGCATCGAATTTACCTTTCCTTGGTTCGTTCAAGAGGTAAACTTTGTCGCCTACGGCGATTGCTTGCAGACGCACTTGTCTGTCGTAGTACTGCTTGGACCTCTCCTTGGCCGCGACGAGATTTGCTCTTGCCTGGTTCAGGGTTTCCGTAATCTTCCTCTGCAGCCCCTGGTAATAGTCGTCATATGACTCGTTATCCAGGTGCGGAGCTGCCGTGTCGGAAACCGGGACACGCGCCAGTGATCCAAACACCAGCTCGTGGGGGGTGAATTTTGTACCCTCGTGTACGCTCGTATTGTAGCTGAACATGGCTAAATTGAGCCATGTATTCCAGTTGCCGTGTGTGACGAATTGCTTGAGATACTCCGTCAGGACGTGGTGCGATCTCTCTATCGATCCATTGCTTTGAGGGTGGTACGCAGTCGTTTGGACTCGTGCGATTTTGAATCTTTTGGCTACGGCTTTCATCAGGGAGCTGATGAAATTCCTCCCGTGGTCCGTCAGGATTGCCTTTGGTGCCCCGAATCTGCAGATGAGATGTTCAACGAAGGCGTCGGCGGTTTCGACGGCGCCGATGCCCTTTAGTGGGATCGCCAAGGAGTACTTTGTCAGTAGGTCCTGCATCGTGAGGATGTACTGGTGGCCTTCGGGTGTCGGTGAGAGCGGGCCTACAACGTCCAATGACACCTTGTCGAACGCCCTTCCTGGCGTGTCCGTCAGAGTCATCGGAAGACGGGGTTTCACCCTTGTGAGCTTGTGCAGCTGGCAGCTGGGGCAATTGTTGACGAAAGTGGCGACGTCAGCCTTCAGGGTCTGCCAGTAGTACTTCTCTCTGATCCTCTTGTACGTCTTCGTGATTCCTTTGTGGCCGCCGTAGGCGGAGGCGTGATTATCCGTGAGGATATCTTGCCGCCTATCTTCCGCAGGGATTTGTACGTCGTGGGAACAGAGAAAAATTCGTAGGGGAACTTGGGAGAAGGTTTCGATGATGGACGCCTGGATATGGTGCCATGGGATGTTGTCGAGGGTGGATCTGGAGAATGAGAATGTGGGGAGTTGTAGCTCGGTGACCACATTGTATAGGGAACGGAGACATTCGTGGACGTCGTCTAGGGTAGCCTCATGGAACGACGTCTGTTTGACCGGCAGCTGGATCAGTTTAAACGATCCGAAGTCGTCTACCTTGGCCCTATGGAGGACGAGTTCAGCGCTGTTCGTCAGCCTCCCTTGTTTAAAAAGGTCAGCTGCTCCTGGGTCCGCCGGTCTGCCGTCCCGCGTTATGAAGCAGACCAAATTGTCCTTCCGCATGATGAGCCTATCGCGGAGGTGGACGATGATGCGACCACGCGCGGGGGCCTGCGGGCTCTCGGACCCGAAGGTCGCGTCTCCCGGGCTCGAGTCGTCCGTGGGGGCGTCGGCGAGCCGCTGGTCCACGGTGGCCGAGGGGGGAAATGACCCCGGGCTGGCGGGACTGTAGGAACTGTGGGGGAGGGATGACGTCATAGGCCTAGAGTCTGATGGGTGGGCGATTGGGGAGGGAGGCTCCGGAAAATACGGAGTCGTGTTGAGAAAGCCGGGAAGGGGGGTATGCGGAGCGGGGGTGGAGGTTGCTACGGGATCGTCTCCCTCTATGATAGTTTCAGGTGTACTATCCCCTGGTGATTCTGACGACGTGTCGTGTAACCACCACTGGGAACGCGGACTTCGAGGGGTCGGTATCGGTCGGCGACTCCTTGTTTGAGGGGGCGTGAAGTATTCGTAGCTCCCTAGCGTGACGTCGAAGGTAGGGTCGTCTGCTGCTCGTGATGCTGGGGAGGGGATTGTTTCTTCCGATGTGTCCTCGTAGATGGGGAGGGCTACCGGGTTGCGGGACAATGCATCCGCGTTTGAATTCGCCCTGCCTGGCTTGTACAAGATTTTGTAATCGAATTCCGCAAGTTTTAGCCTCCATCGGAGCAGACGTGAGGTTGGGTCCTTTACTGAATTCATCCAGACCAGGGGGCGGTGGTCTGTGATTAGTACAAATTGTCGGCCGTAGATGTACGGTCGGAAATACTGGACAGCAAAAACTATGGCCAAACACTCCTTTTCGATCGTGGAGTAATTTAATTCCGCTCCGTGCAGGATTCGCGATGCGTAGGCGACCGGGCGGTCTTTACCTACTTCCCCCTGGCTCAGGACTGCTCCGATGGCATGGCCCGAGGCATCGCAGGTTACATTGAATGGCTTATCGAAGTCGGGGTATTGGAGGACCGGTTCGCAGCACAAGGCTGAGCGGAGCGCGTCGAATGCTCTTTCCTGGTCCGGTCCCCACGCAAATTTCGTGTCCTTGGTTAGGAGCTTGGTTAAGGGTTTGGAGATCTGCGCGAACTTGTCTATAAATCGTCGGTAGTATCCTGCGAGTCCCAGGAATTCGCGTACATTTTTCGCGGATTTCGGTCGCGGATAGTTTTGGACGGCGCTTATTTTTTTTGGGCAGGGCTTGACTCCTTGCTCGCTAATTTCGTGGCCGAGGTAAGCCACTTCCTTGAAAAGAAAGCCGCACTTTGACGGTTGAAGCTTCAAATTCGCGTTCCTGAGGCGGTTAGCTAATTTATTGAACTTTGCGCGGTGTTCCTCCAGGGTACGGGCGTATATTACAATATCGTCCAAGTAGACGAATAGCTCGTTTCCCTGGAGTCCGCTTAGGATGTTGTCCATTAGGCGTTGGAAGGTAGCGGGGGCGTTTTTCAGCCCAAACGGCATACGATTGTACTGGTAATGGCCGAATGGGGTGGAAAACGCGGTTTTCGCAGCGTCCGCTGGGTCCATGGCGATTTGGTGGAAGCCGCTAGCCAAGTCAAATACGCTAAAATATTTAGCGCTACCCAGCTGGTCAAGAATTTCGTTTATGCTGGGTAGCGGGTATGCATCGGCTATCGACTTTTCATTCAACGCACGGTAATCTATCACCATACGCCATTTCTTGGTACCGTCGGCGTCCGGTTTCTTGGGCACGATCCACAAGGGGGAGTTGTATGGTGAATTGGACGGAACTACTATGTCATTGGCTAGGAGGTCGCGCATTTGTCTATCAATCTCTTCCTTGTGGATCGGCGGGTAGCGATACTGCTTCGTATGCACAGGGACGTCGTCTGTCGTCGGAATTTTGTGGGTCACGGCGTTAGTTTTGCCTAAACGGCTCCCTTGGAGGTGGAAGAGATCATGGTTTTCGTGTAATAAGGTTTTGACGTGGGACGCCTCGTCCGAGTTGAGGTGGTTCAGTGGGATTGTTTCGCAGAGTTCTTTCATACGCAGAGTGATATCCTGCGGGGAGAAGTGAACTCCTTTTGTTTCTATCTCTGTAATCGGCGCGAAGTGATCATTTTTGATCGACTCGTACGGGCGAGTCGTACGAGGTGTAGCGAGATAGTTTGAAACAGTTCCGTATTTGAGATATGAATTAGGATTAGAATAATCCGAAGCGGATTCGGAGGTTGAATTTAAATTAGAATAAGAATGATCCGAAGCGGATTCGGATTTTGAATTTGACGCGAGGTGATCATTATTGATCGACTCGTACGGTCGAGTCGTACGAGATGCGAAATTAGTAGGACGTTCCGAAACTGACCCGGAATCAGGAATGGGGTTGGGTTTGGGAGGGGAATATAGCGGAGGATCTTCGATTTCTTCTACCTCCAATGTGGGTAGACGAAAGGATGCTGCCTCGGCCGATGTGTTAAAGCACCGTAGGCATGCCCTTCCGTTCGAATTGGTGACGAGACAGTCGCCTAGAAATACGCCCTGTTTAATTTCTATACGGCGGATGTAACCGACGGTCGGTCCGGTTACGTTAACGGCGATGCAGGCGGCGGTACGGGCTTCGATTGCGAACTCGCACGTGTTCGAAAACGGTACGCTGAGGTGATCTTTGGAGATTTCTCTTTTCGTAAAGGAGATCTCTCCATTTTCGTGGAAAAAGGGGGCACCAAGAATGCCGTCGATATTAGAAGGGAGGACATCGGGGAAAACCTGGAAGGAGACAGGGATGGCGTCGTTGAGCTCCGCGTCGATCCGGCCTAAGGTACTGGTGACACCTTCGGTGATACCATGGACTTGGACAACGTCTCCCGAGTCGACCGGGACACCGGGCTTTACGCTAGACGATTTGATGATGTTTAATTCAGATCCCGTGTCGACGAGGAACTCACACGGCGTTGTGAATTGTGGCGCGGTAACGGTCACGCGGGGTATCGGCGAATCAGCCGCGAGAGTTATCGCGGAGACGAGACGGGGGGCATTTCGAGGTGTCCCCCCGGTCGTGGGACGTTTCTTGAAGTTGGGGCCTCCCGACCAGACGCTGGTTCGGACGGGAGGCTGGTCCCGTTTCCCTGTCTCAAATTGTTATTATATTCCCGCTTGCGACATTCGTGAATGTCATGGCCCGGGTTTTTGCAATACCTGCAAAATTTCGCCGATTCGGAGGGGAAACGGTCGCGGGGTTCTTGCGATGGGGGCGTTGGGGCCCGTGCAATGAGAGGAGTCGGGGGTGCGGGGCGTCGGACACCCTCGTGCGGGCTTCTGAAACTCGGGTCACGCCAAGCTGAAGGCTCGGCGTAGGGACGGCGGTCGGGTGTGCGGCTTCGAGTTTCGTGATAACCGCGAAGCTCGTGAGGGGGAAGGTCGTACCGGTCGCGAGTCTCAGGGGCGCGACGTCGAGGCTCCGGTGAATAATGGTCGCGGCGATCTGGCGTAGTGGACCTTGCCTCCGAGAAGTGTACGTGGCGATAGTCGTCGCGAAGGGGTTCTCGGTAACGTATCTTATCAAGCTCGTATTGTTTGTAGGCAGAGATGGCCTCGTTGAAAACTACACGCAGCGGCTCGTTTCGGAGCGGGCGGACCTCGGCGCGTAACGTGGGGATAAGGCCGCGAATGAAACTGTCTATAGTAAGGGTGTCGATATCGTCGACGTTGGTCCCGTCGCGGTGGCAATCTAGGATCGCGGTGCGTAAGTCTTTTACACGACTGATAAAGTCGAGCACGTGTTCGGTGGGCCGCTGCGAGATGCTTGCCAGTTCGCCTCGGTACTGGTCAACGAAGCGATGGGGACCCAGCACGTCTTTAAGACGGCTGCAGAGGTCTGAAATGGTGGAGCAATCTTCGTCCTCCACGGCCGCGTAGGCGCGACCGCGGAGCTTGTTGCAGACGAGTTTGGTCAGCGTGTGTTCTGCGTACGCGGGTATGACCTCGCGTGCGCGTTTGCACGCTCGGATGAATTGTAGGACGGTCATATTACTGCCATCGAAGGTGGGTATGAATTCTACTGCTTGCTTAACAGTGAAATTCACAGGGTCTGGGCGAGGAGCTTCGGTAAAGGGGGTTGAATCGTAGCGGGGGCGGAAGCGTGCAGCGTTCGAGTCAAGGTGGTTCAAACGCATCTCATGAAGGTCGCGACGCATTGCTAGGAGTTCATTTTCACGCGCGCGTTGTTCTGACTCGCGTAGGCTCGCCGCGGTTTCAAGGGTGGCGGCGCGCTCCTGGAGGGCGGCTTCCTTCTTGGCGAGTTCCAATTGGAACGCGAAAAGGTCCTCCTCGGAGAGAGGCGAGGGCACGTTAGAATTCAATTTTGATGCAGCGGAATCCATCGTGAAGAGAGAGGGTTAGGCGATACAGGGCCGCCAAAGAGCGGGAAAGAAAAGGAATTTCGATTAGATTTTCAGCAACGAACAACCGGCTTTATTCGGCGATCGTCGTGTCCTACCGACTGCGCCAAAAATATCTCCTGTTACGTCCCGGGTCGGATATGATCCGACGAAACGACGCCCAGACGGGGCGGGGACGTAACCGGACCAATTTATTTAAGACGATCTTAGATCCACGTGGCGTGTAACGTCCACGTCTGATCAGGGACCCGATACCGGTGTTCGTCGTTGTTGAAAAGGCGAAGAGGGGAATAAAATGCGAACCGAGGCGGACGTCGTCCGTCGTGAACACCGCGTAGAACTAACACGCGTCGCGGTAGTAGAGATGGTTCCCAGTGGTCGAAGTGTCACTATGCGGGTGTGTGCAACTCGCCCGAACGCGTGGGTTTGCTCGATTCGTGACAGGATTCTCGACCGAAGGGGAATTAGTGTTCTCTCGGTACCGAGCACCCTCTGGGCTCAGACGTACACGATTGATACACCAATTTTAGGGGTTATAGGAACGAATGTGAGGAATGTGAGGGATGTGAGGAATCGATCGACGGACCGATCGGGATTGAACAACCCGGAGACGCGCACACACACACGCACACACTCGCGATCACTCCACTCGGTCACTGATCGACGAAACTTTAGTAATACCACCTTAGGGTGAGTATTCTGCGGACGACGTAACGTTCGTAACGCGGGTCCTCGATACTGATTTCCTCCAGTGGAGGGAGACTCGGGAGGAATCGGATCGGTATCAACCTCCACGGGGGAGGAGGCGCGGAATCTGGCCGTCCGACGGTCGTTTCTTCGCGGCGCGGAGGCGTTTCAGCGCGGTCAGCGGTTCCTTCTTCGCGTCGCGGAGGTATCGCGATCTCTCGACGGTCCACTATTTTTACTCGACGAGCAAGGGGGACGTCGCGGATGATCCTGGGCTGTTTAGCGATTCCCAAGTACGGATTGTAAACGGTAGCTTTCCCTTCGGCGCGTAGCTGTCGCACCAATTTACCGATTTGGTAGCTCCTACCGGCGCGACGGGGCATGGGAGATAGCGAGGGCGAGGTATTGCTGAATAAGCTGCGAAATAGATGGTTTAAACAGACAGAATATAATGAATCAGAATATGTACAAGAATAAGACTTGCGAGCAGAACTCGTGAACCAAATACAATGTCGGTTCGCTAGCGAGCTCGAACGAGATATATAGCACAGAATAGTAACAAGCAGGTTACGAGCGAGCTCATACAAAGCAAAATGGCACAAAAATAAGAATTATCAGCCTTAATTATAATGCGAGCAAGCTCGTACAACAAAATAGCACTAGATAATAGTTATCAATACGAATAGTAATGCGAGCAAGCTCGTTCAAACAAAAATAGCGCCAAATTAACAAAAATAGCAATTGCAATACGAATAGTAATGCGAGCAAGCTCGTTCAAACAAAAATAGCGCCAAATTAACAAAAATAGCAATTGCAATACGAATAGTAATGCGAGCAAGCTCGTATAAGCCAAATAACACAAAATTAACAATTGAAATGTGAATAATAAAGCGAGCAAGATCGCATAAACAAGATAGCACGAAAATAGTAATTACAAATTTGAAATGATAATGCGAGTAAGCTCGTACAACAAAATAACGGTGACGGTTTACGAGTAACCTCGTACAACCAATAAACCAGAATAATATCTGTAAATACGTAATAATAATCTACGAGCAGACTCGAATAACAATTTAGAACCAAATGATATATAAAGAAATAGTGTAAATGGTAAGGAGCAATACGACCTGAATATCGTGAACGATCTGAAATAGAGTCCGAAAACGCGAGAAAGGACTGAGTCGAACTGAATTCGATTGAAGACGCGAGAGAACTGAATTAGTAGAATTCCGAAACTGGAAGAGAGGGATTCGCGCGATTTCGTCTTATTTATAATAAGAGCGCGGACCATAGGGATTCGGTGAACCGTGAAGTCCTTTTGTCTAAATCGTACCAGGCACGGACGAATATGTTGTCGTCGATGTATACTTTTCGCAGTTCGAACGAAACGACGGTTTAGATGTACGTACACCTGTACTCGCGGTTGCCATGCTGGCGTCCGCTTGTACCGGTGACTATCGCTTCTTTCCCGATTCCCTATGTTCACTCTCACGGGGATATGTATATATATATAAATACGCGTAAGATATATATATACATATCGCTGTGTACGGATCTAAACGCGATTTCGGTTTGGATTTTACGAAGGAAGTATGCGTATACCATATATATATATATATATATATATATGTATGTACAGCGAGAATTTGCTCGTACGAACAAAACCGACGCAACACGTCGGTACGACGTTACACACTAATTTGACGTCACCGAAAAAGTTACGGCCAACTGGGAATTAAAGGTATATCGCCTTCCCGAATTATCCGGGAGCCCATCGGGCCATCGGCCCCGCTCGGCACGGCTCGGCTCGGCTCGTCTCGGCTCGAGGTCGAGGTCGTCGATAGCGACGATGGTGGCGGTGAGGCGCGTGATTGCTCTGTCATCGCCATCCTCCCCCCAACCCCCCCTCCCTTTAAAATTAATGGAAAATGTAAACCTAAAAGTAGAGTCGGATTCGTAACCTCGAAGTTATAAGTCAATTCGCTCAACTATCAAGGGA
The DNA here is from genome assembly GCF_051020765.1 of Lasioglossum baleicum. Taxonomy (NCBI): domain Eukaryota; kingdom Metazoa; phylum Arthropoda; class Insecta; order Hymenoptera; family Halictidae; genus Lasioglossum; species Lasioglossum baleicum. The sequence continues at coordinate 682,597 of NW_027469127.1, forward strand.
GAGTAAACGCGGCGACTGTGGCGGCACTCGCAACCGATGCGAAGTCAGCGTCGCGAAGTTGGCGTTGAATTCGAACGTTTGAATCAGTTATTTTCTTTCCCGCCCTTTTCAGCCATGAACCGTGGAAGCGCCAAAATTCGGGTTTCATTTTTAACGCGGCAGCTTATACCCCCCCAGCGTTACCGACCACTGCCGGTGGTGGTCGGTAAATTATCCTCCGCCGAGGACGACGCGCGTTACCGCTGCACACGTAAAAAATTTTTCGCGGATTCTCGCGAATTTTTCGCGCGGTAAACCTTCGTCTCCGCGTCTTCCGTCCGACGAGCCTACTCTCGCCCGCACCCGTCGACCCGTTCTCGAGCTATACGGCGACAAAGAAACTTTGATTTTTCACTAATTTGTCGTCATCGAGAAAGTTACGGCCAAATGGAAATTAAAGGTATATCGCCTTTCCGAATTTTCCGGGAGCCCGTCGGGCCTTCGGCCCCGCTCGGCGCGGCTCAGCTCGGCTCGAGGTCGAGGTCGTCGGTAGCGACGGTGGTGGCGGGGAGTTACGCGATTGGTCTGTCATCGCTATCCTCCCCCCCAACCCCCCCACCCCCTTTAAAATGAATGGAAAATGTAAACCTAAACGTAGAGTCGGATTCGTAACCTCGAAGTTACAAGTCAACTCGCTCAACTATCAAGGGAGAGTAAACGCGGCGACTGTGGCAGCACTCGCCACCGATGCGAAGTCAGCGTCGCGATGTTGGCGTTAAATTCGAACGTTTGAATCAGTTATTTTCTTTCCGGCCCTTTTCAGCCCTGAACCGTGGAAGCGCCGAAATTCGGGTTTCATTTTTAACGCGGCAGCTTATACCCCCCGAGCGTTACCGACCACTGCCGGTGGTGGTCGGTAAGTTATCCTCAGCCGAGGACGACGCGCGTTACCGATGCACACGTAAAAAATTTTTCGCGAATTTTCGCGAATTTTTCGCGCGGTAAACCTTCGTCTCCGCGTCCTCCGTCCGACGAGCCTACTCTCGCCCGCACCCGTCGACCCGTTCTCGAGCTATACGGCGACAAAGAAACTTTGATTTTTCACTAATTTGACGTCATCGAGAAAGTTACGGCCAACTGGGAATTAAAGGTATATCGCTTTTCCGAATTTTCCGGGAGCCCGACGGGCCTTCGGCCCCGCTCGGCTCGGCTCGGCTCGGCTCGGCTGGAGGTCGAGGTCGTCGGTAGCGACGGTGTTGGCGGGGAGGTGCGCGATTGGTCTGTCATCGCCATCCCCCCCAACCCCCCCTCCCCCTTTAAAATTAATGGAAAATGTAAACCCAAACGTAGAGTCGGATTCGTAACCTCGAAGTTACAAGTCGATTCGCTCAACTATCAAGGGAGAGTAAACGGGGCGACTGTGGCGGCACTCGCCACCGATGCGAAGTCAGCATCACGAAGTTGGCGTTAAATTCGAACGTTTGAATCAGTTATTTTCTTTCCGGCCCTTTTCAGCCATGTACCGTGGAAGCGCCGATATTCGGGTTTCATTTTTAACGCGGCAGCTTATACCCCCCGAGCGTTACCGACCACTGCCGGTGGTGGTCGGTAAGTTATCCTCCGCCGAGGTCGACGCGCGTTACCGATGCACACGTAAAAAATTATTCGCGAATTTTTCGCGCGGTAAACCTTCGTCTCCGCGTGCTCCGTCCGACGAGCCTACTCTCGCCCGCACCCGTCGACCCGTTCTCGAGCTATACCGCGACAAAGAAATCGCAAAATTTCACTAATTTGAGGTCACCGAAAAAGTTACGGCCAACTGGGAATTAAAGGTACATCGCCTTCCCGAATTTTTCGGGAGCCCATCGGGCCTTCGGCCCCGCTCGGCCCCGCTCGGCGCGGCTCGGCTCGGCTCAAGGTCGAGGTCGTCGGTAGCGACGGTGGTGGCGGGGAGGTGCGCGATTGGTCTGTCATCGCTATCCTCCCCCCCAACCCCCCTCCCCCTTTAAAATTAATGGAAAATGTAAACGTCAACGTAGAGTCGGATTCGTAACCTCGAAGTTACAAGTCCATTCGCTCAACTATCAAGGGAGAGTAAACGCGGCGACTGTGGCGGCACTCGCCACCGATGCGAAGCCAGCATCACGAAGTTGGCGTTAAATTCGAACGTTTGAATCAGTTATTTTCTTTCCGGCCCTTTTCAGTCATGAACCGTGGAAGCGCCGAAATTCGGGTTTCATTTTTAACGCGGCAGCTTATACCCCCCCAGCGTTACCGACCACTGCCGATGGTGGTCGGTAAATTATCCTCCGCCGAGGACGACGCGCGTTACCGCTGCACACGTAAAAAATTTTTCGCGAATTTTTCGCGCGGTAAACCTTCGTCTCCGCGTCTTCCGTCCGACGAGCCTACTCTCGCCCGCACCCGTCGACCCGTTCTCGAGCTATACGGCGACAAAGAAACTTTGATTTTTCACTAATTTGACGTCACCGAAAAAGTTACGGCCAACTGGGAATTAAAGGTACATCGCCTTCCCGAATTTTCCGGGAGCCCATCGGGCCTTCGGCCCCGCTCGGCACGGCTCGGCTCGGCTCGGCTCGGCTCGAGGTCGAGGTCGTCGGTAGCGACGGTGGTGGCGGGGAGGCGCGCGATTGGTCTGTCATCGCCATCCTCCCCCCAACCCCCCCTGCGTTTAAAATTAATGGAAAATGTAAACCTAAACGTAGAGTCGGATTCGTAACCTCGAAGTTACAAGTCAATTCGCTCAACTATCAAGGGAGAGTAAACGCGGCGACTGTGGCGGCACCCGCCACCGATACGAAGTCAGTGTCGCGAAGTTGGCGTTAAATTCGAACGTTTGAATCAGTTATTTTCTTTCCGGCCCTTTTCAGTCATGAACCGTGGAAGCGCCGAAATTCAGGTTTCATTTTTAACGCGGCAGCTTATACCCCCCGAGCGTTACCGACCACTGCCGGTGGTGGTCGGTAAGTTATCCTCCGCCGAGGTCGTCGCGCGTTACCGATGCACACGTAAAAAATTTTTCGCGAATTTTTCGCGCGGTAAACCTTCGTCTCCGCGTCCTCCGTCCGACGAGCCTACTCTCGCCCGCACCCGTCGACCCGTTCTCGAGTTATACGGCGACAAAGAAACTTTGATTTTTCACTAATTCGACGTCATCGAGAAAGTTACGGCCAACTGGGAATTAAAGGTATATCGCCCTTCCGAATTTTCCGGGAGCCCGTCGGGCCTTCGGCCCCGCTCGGCGCGGCTCGGCTCGGCTCGAGGTCGAGGTCGTCGGTAGCGACGGTGGTGGCGGGGAGGTGCGCGATTGGTCTGTCATCGCTATCCTCCCCCCCAACCCCCCCTCCCCCTTTAAAATTAATGGAAAATGTAAACGTCAACGTAGAGTCGGATTCGTAACCTCGAAGTTACAAGTCCATTCGCTCAACTATCAAGGGAGAGTAAACGCGGCGACTGTGGCGGCACTCGCCACCGATGCGAAGTCAGCATCACGAAGTTGGCGTTAAATTCGAACGTTTGAATCAGTTATTTTCTTTCCGGCCCTTTTCAGCCCTGAACCGTGGAAGCGCCGATATTCGGGTTTCATTTTGAACGCGGCAGCTTATACCCCCCGAGCGTTACCGACCACTGCCGCTGGTGGTCGGTAAGTTATCCTCCGCCGAGGTCGACGCGCGTTACCGATGCACACGTAAAAAATTTTTCGCGAATTTTTCGCGCGGTAAACCTTCGTCTCCGCGTCCTCCGTCCGACGAGCCTACTCTCGCCCGCACCCGTCGACCCGTTCGCGAGCTATACGGCGACAAAGAAACTTTGATTTTTCACTAATTTGACGTCAATGAGAAAGTTACTGAAAACTGGGAATTAAAGGTATATCGCCTTTCCGAGTTTTCCGGGAGCCCGTCGGGCCTTCGGCCCCGCTCGGCGCGGCACTGCTCGGCTCGAGGTCGAGGTCGTCGGGAGCGACGATGGTGGCGGGGAGGCGCGCGATTGGTCTGTCATCGCCATCCTCCCCCCAAACCCCCCTCCCTTTAAAATTAATGGAAAATGTAAACCTAAACGTAGAGTCGAATTCGTAACCTCGAAGTTACAAGTCAACTCGCTCAACTATCAAGGGAGAGTAAACGCGGCGACTGTTGCGGCACTCGCCACCGATGCGAAGTCAGCGTCGCGAAGTTGGCGTTAAATTCGAACGTTTGAATCAGTTATTTTCTTTCGGGCCCTTTTCAGCCCTGAACCGTGGAAGCGCCGAAATTCGGGTTTCATTTTTAACGCGGCAGCTTATACCCCCCGAGCGTTACCGACCACTGCCGGTGGTGGTCGGTAAGTTATCCTCCGCCGAGGTCGACGCGCGTTACCGATGCACACGTAAAAAATTTTTCGCGAATTTTTCGCGCGGTAAACCTTCGTCTCCGCGTCCTCCGTCCGACGAGCCTACTCTCGCCCGCACCCGTCGACCCGTTCGCGAGCTATACGGCGACAAAGAAACTTTGATTTTTCACTAATTTGACGTCATCGAGAAAGTTACGGAAAACTGGGAATTAAAGGTATATCGCCTTTCCGAGTTTTCCGGGAGCCCGTCGGGCCTTCGGCCCCGCTCGGCGCGGCACTGCTCGGCTCGAGGTCGAGGTCGTCGGGAGCGACGATGGTGGCGGGAAGGCGCGCGATTGGTCTGTCATGGCCATCCTCCCCCCAAACCCCCCTCCCTTTAAAATTAATGGAAAATGTAAACCTAAACGTAGAGTCGGATTCGTAACCTCGAAGTTACAAGTCAACTCGCTCAACTATCAAGGGAGAGTAAACGCGGCGACTGTTGCGGCACTCGCCACCGATGCGAAGTCAGCGTCGCGAAGTTGGCGTTAAATTCGAACGTTTGAATCAGTTATTTTCTTTCGGGCCCTTTTCAGCCCTGAACCGTGGAAGCGCCGAAATTCGGGTTTCATTTTTAACGCGGCAGCTTATACCCCCCGAGCGTTACCGACCACTGACGGTGGTGGTCGGTAAATTATCCTCCGCCGAGGACGACGCGCGTTACCGCTGCACACGTACAAAATTTTTCGCGAATTTTTCGCGCGGTAAACCTTCGTCTCCGCGTCTTCCGTCCGACGAGCCTACTCTCGCCCGCACCCGTCTACCCGTTCCCGAGCTATACGGCGACAAAGAAACTTTGATTTTTCACTAATTTGACGTCACCGAAAAAGTTACGGCCAACTGGGAATTAAAGGTATATTGCCTTTCCGAATTTTCCGGGAGCACGTCGGGCCTTCGACCGCGCTCGGCTCGGCTCGGCTCGGCTCGAGGTCGAGGTCGTCGGTAGCGACGGTGGTGGCGGGGAGGTGCGCGATTGGTCTGTCATCGCCATCCCCCCCAACCCCCCCTCCCCCTTTAAAATGAATGGAAAATGTAAACCCAAACGTAGAGTCGGATTCGTAACCTCGAAGTTACAAGTCGATTCGCTCAACTATCAAGGGAGAGTAAACGGGGCGACTGTGGCGGCACTCGCCACCGATGCGAAGTCAGCATCACGAAGTTGGCGTTAAATTCGAACGTTTGAATCAGTTATTTTCTTTCCGGCCCTTTTCAGCCATGAACCGTGGAAGCGCCGATATTCGGGTTTCATTTTTAACGCGGCAGCTTATACCCCCCGAGCGTTACCGACCACTGCCGGTGGTGGTCGGTAAGTTATCCTCCGCCGAGGTCGACGCGCGTTACCGATGCACACGTAAAAAATTTTTCGCGAATTTTTCGCGCGCTAAACCTTCGTCTCCGCGTCCTCCGTCCGACGAGCCTACTCTCGCCCGCACCCGTCGACCCGTTCGCGAGCTATACAGAGACAAAGAAACTTTGATTTTTCACTAATGTGACGTCATCGAGAAAGTTACGGAAAACTGGGAATTAAAGGTATATCGCCTTTCCGAGTTTTCCGGGAGCCCGTCGGGCCTTCGGCCCCGCTCGGCGCGGCACTGCTCGGCTCGAGGTCGAGGTCGTCGGGAGCGACGATGGTGGCGGGGAGGCGCGCGATTGGTCTGTCATCGCCATCCTCCCCCCAAACCCCCCTCCCTTTAAAATTAATGGAAAATGTAAACCTAAACGTAGAGTCGGATTCGTAACCTCGAAGTTACAAGTCAACTCGCTCAACTATCAAGGGAGAGTAAACGCGGCGATTGTTGCGGCACTCGCCACCGATGCGAAGTCAGCGTCGCGAAGTTGGCGTTAAATTCGAACGTTTGAATCAGTCATTTTCTTTCGGGCCCTTTTCAGCCCTGAACCGTGGAAGCGCCGAAATTCGGGTTTCATTTTTAACGCGGCAGCTTATACCCCCCGAGCGTTACCGACCACTGACGGTGGTGGTCGGTAAATTATCCTCCGCCGAGGACGACGCGCGTTACCGCTGCACACGTACAAAATTTTTCGCGAATTTTTCGCGCGGTAAACCTTCGTCTCCGCGTCTTCCGTCCGACGAGCCTACTCTCGCCCGCACCCGTCTACCCGTTCCCGAGCTATACGGCGACAAAGAAACTTTGATTTTTCACTAATTTGACGTCACCGAAAAAGTTACGGCCAACTGGGAATTAAAGGTATATTGCCTTTCCGAATTTTCCGGGAGCACGTCGGGCCTTCGACCCCGCTCGGCTCGGCTCGGCTCGGCTCGGCTCGGCTCGAGGTCGAGGTCGTCGGTAGCGACGGTGGTGGCGGGGAGGCGCGCGATTGGTCTGTCATCGCCATCCTCCCCCCAACCCCCCCTGCGTTTAAAATTAATGGAAAATGTAAACCCAAACGTAGAGTCGGATTCGTAACCTCGAAATTACAAGTCGATTCGCTCACCTATCAAGGGAGAGAAAACGCGGCGACTGTGGCGGCACTCGCCACCGATGCGAAGTCAGCATCACGAAGTTGGCGTTAAATTCGAACGTTTGAATCAGTTATTTTCTTTCCGGCCTTTTTCAGCCCTGAACCGTGGAAGCGCCGAAATTCGGGTTTCATTTTTAACGCGGCAGCTTATACCCCCCGAGCGTTACCGACCACTGCCGGTGGTGGTCGGTAAGTTTTCCTCCGCCGAGGACGACGCGCGTTACCGATGCACACGTAAAAAATTTTTCGCGAATTTTCGCGAATTTTCCGCGCGGTAAACCTTTGTCTCCGCGTGCTCCGTCCGACGAGCCTACTCTCGCCCGCACCCGTCGACCCGTTCTCGAGCTATACGGCGACAAAGAAGTCGCAAAATTTCACTAATTTGACGTCACCGAAAAAGTTACGGCCAACTGGGAATTAAAGGTATATCGCCCCGCAGGCTAGTCGAGCAAAAACACGTGCGAGAGGATGCATCCCGCAGGCTAGTCGAGCAAAAACACGTGCGAGAGGATGCATCCCGCAGGCTAGTCGAGCAAAAACACGTGCGAGAAGATGCATCCCGCAGGCTAGTCGAGTAAAAACACGTGCGGGAGAATGCATCCCGCAGGCTAGTCGAGTAAAAACACGTGCGAGAGGATGCATCCCGCAGGCTAGTTGAGCAAAAACACGTGCGAAAGGATGCATCCCGCAGGCTAGTCGAGTAAAAACACGTGCGAGAGGATGAATCCTGCAGGCTAGTCGAGCAAAAACACGTGCGAGAGGATGCATCCCGCAGGCTAGTTGAGTAAAAACACGTGCGAGAGGATGAATCCCGCAGGCTAGTCGAGTAAAAACACGTGCGAGAGGATGCATCCCGCAGGCTAGTCGAGCAAAAACACGTGCGAGAGGATGCATCCCGCAGGCTAGTCGAGTAAAAACACGTGCGAGAGGATGCATCCCGCAGGCTAGTCGAGTAAAAACACGTGCGAAGTTTTGTGGGATGCGCATGCGCAGGTTTTTTGGGATGCGCATGGCTAGTCGAGTAAAAACACGTGCGAGAGGATGCATCCCGCAGGCTAGTCGAGCAAAAACACGTGCGAGAGGATGCATCCCGCGGGCTAGTCGAGCAAAAACACGTGCGAGAGGATGCATCCCGCAGGCTAGTCAAGTAAAAACACGTGCGAGAGGATGCATCCCGCAGGCTAGTCGAGCACAAACACGTGCGAGAGGATGCATCCCGCAGGCTAGTCGAGCAAATACACGTGCGAGAGGATGCATCCCGCAGGCTAGTCGAGCAAAAACACGTGCGAGAGGATGCATCCCGCAGGCTAGTCGAGCAAAAACACGTGCGAGAGGATGCATCCCGCAGACTAGTCGAGTAAAAACACGTGCGAGAGGATGCTTCCCGCAGGCTAGTCGAGTAAAAACACGTGCGAGAGGATGCATCCCGCAGGCTAGTCGAGTAAAAACACGTGCGAGAGGATGCATCCCGCAGGCTAGTCGAGTAAAAACACGTGCGAGAGGATGCATCCCGCAGGCTAGTCGAATAAAAACACGTGCGAGGTTTTGTGGGATGCGCATGCGCAGGTTTTTTGGGATGCGCATGCGCAGGTTTTTTGGGATGCGCATGGCTAGTCGAGCAAAAACACGTGCGAGAGGATGCATCCCGCAGGCTGGTCGAGCAAAAACACGTGCGGGAGGATGCATCCCGCAGGCTAGTCGAGCAAAAACACGTGCGAGAGGATGCATCCCGCAGGCTAGTCGAGCAAAAACACGTGCGAGAGGATGCATCCCGCAGGCTAGTCGAGTAAAAACACGTGCGAGAGGATGCATCCCGCAGGCTACTCGAGTAAAAACACGTGCGAGAGGATGCATCCCGCAGGCTAGTCGAGTAAAAACACGTGCGAGGTTTTGTGGGATGCGCATGGCTAGTCGTGCAAAAACACGTGCGAGAGGATGCATCCCGCAGGCTAGTCGAGCAAAAACACGTGCGAGAGGATGCATCCCGCAGGCTAGTCGAGCAAAATCACGTGCGAGAGGATGCACCCCGCAGACTAGTCGAGTAAAAACACGTGCGAGAGGATGCTTCCCGCAGGCTAGTCGAGTAAAAACACGTGCGAGAGGATGCTTCCCGCAGGCTAGTCGAGTAAAAACACGTGCGAGAGGATGCATCCCGCAGGGTAGTCGAGTAAAAACACGTGCGAGAGGATGCATGCCGCAGGCTAGTCGAGTAAAAACACGTGCGAGAGGATGCATCCCGCAGGCTAGTCGAGTAAAAACACGTGCGAGGTTTCGTGGGATGCGCATGCGCAGGTTTTGTGGGATGCGCATGCGCAGGTTTTTTGGGATGCGCATGGCTAGTCGAGCAAAAACACGTGCGAGAGGATGCATCCCGCAGGCTAGTTGAGTAAAAACACGTGCGAGAGGATGAATCCCGCAGGCTAGTCGAGTAAAAACACGTGCGAGAGGATGCATCCCGCAGGCTAGTCGAGCAAAAACACGTGCGAGAGGATGCATCCCGCAGGCTAGTCGAGTAAAAACACGTGCGAGAGGATGCATCCCGCAGGCTAGTCGAGTAAAAACACGTGCGAAGTTTTGTGGGATGCGCATGCGCAGGTTTTTTGGGATGCGCATGGCTAGTCGAGTAAAAACACGTGCGAGAGGATGCATCCCGCAGGCTAGTCGAGCAAAAACACGTGCGAGAGGATGCATCCCGCGGGCTAGTCGAGCAAAAACACGTGCGAGAGGATGCATCCCGCAGGCTAGTCAAGTAAAAACACGTGCGAGAGGATGCATCCCGCAGGCTAGTCGAGCACAAACACGTGCGAGAGGATGCATCCCGCAGGCTAGTCGAGCAAATACACGTGCGAGAGGATGCATCCCGCAGGCTAGTCGAGCAAAAACACGTGCGAGAGGATGCATCCCGCAGGCTAGTCGAGCAAAAACACGTGCGAGAGGATGCATCCCGCAGACTAGTCGAGTAAAAACACGTGCGAGAGGATGCTTCCCGCAGGCTAGTCGAGTAAAAACACGTGCGAGAGGATGCATCCCGCAGGCTAGTCGAGTAAAAACACGTGCGAGAGGATGCATCCCGCAGGCTAGTCGAGTAAAAACACGTGCGAGAGGATGCATCCCGCAGGCTAGTCGAATAAAAACACGTGCGAGGTTTTGTGGGATGCGCATGCGCAGGTTTTTTGGGATGCGCATGCGCAGGTTTTTTGGGATGCGCATGGCTAGTCGAGCAAAAACACGTGCGAGAGGATGCATCCCGCAGGCTGGTCGAGCAAAAACACGTGCGGGAGGATGCATCCCGCAGGCTAGTCGAGCAAAAACACGTGCGAGAGGATGCATCCCGCAGGCTAGTCGAGCAAAAACACGTGCGAGAGGATGCATCCCGCAGGCTAGTCGAGTAAAAACACGTGCGAGAGGATGCATCCCGCAGGCTACTCGAGTAAAAACACGTGCGAGAGGATGCATCCCGCAGGCTAGTCGAGTAAAAACACGTGCGAGGTTTTGTGGGATGCGCATGGCTAGTCGTGCAAAAACACGTGCGAGAGGATGCATCCCGCAGGCTAGTCGAGCAAAAACACGTGCGAGAGGATGCATCCCGCAGGCTAGTCGAGCAAAATCACGTGCGAGAGGATGCACCCCGCAGACTAGTCGAGTAAAAACACGTGCGAGAGGATGCTTCCCGCAGGCTAGTCGAGTAAAAACACGTGCGAGAGGATGCTTCCCGCAGGCTAGTCGAGTAAAAACACGTGCGAGAGGATGCATCCCGCAGGGTAGTCGAGTAAAAACACGTGCGAGAGGATGCATGCCGCAGGCTAGTCGAGTAAAAACACGTGCGAGAGGATGCATCCCGCAGGCTAGTCGAGTAAAAACACGTGCGAGGTTTCGTGGGATGCGCATGCGCAGGTTTTGTGGGATGCGCATGCGCAGGTTTTTTGGGATGCGCATGGCTAGTCGAGCAAAAACACGTGCGAGAGGATGCATCCCGCAGGCTAGTCGAGCAAAAACACGTGCGAGAGGATGCATCCCGCAGGCTAGTCGAGCAAAAACACGTGCGAGAGGATGCATCCCGCAGGCTAGACGAGTAAAAACACGTGCGAGAGGATGCATCCTGCAGGCTAGTCGAGTAAAAACACGTGCGAGAGGATGCATCCCGCAGGCTAGTCGAGTAAAAACACGTGCGAGGTTTTGTGGGATGCGCATGCGCAGGTTTTGTGGGATGCGCATGCGCAGGTTTTTTGGGATGCGCATGGCTAGTCGAGCAAAAACACGTGCGAGAGGATGCATCCCGCAGGGTAGTCGAGTAAAAACACGTGCGAGAGGATGCATCCCGCAGGCTAGTCGAGTAAAAACACGTGCGAGAGGATGCATCCCGCAGGCTAGTCGAGTAAAAACACGTGCGAGGTTTTGTGGGATGCGCATGCGCAGGTTTTTTGGGATGCGCATGGCTAGTCGAGCAAAAACACGTGCGAGAGGATGCATCCCGCAGGGTAGTCGAGTAAAAACACGTGCGAGAGGATGCATCCCGCAGGCTAGTCGAGTAAAAACACGTGCGAGAGGATGCATCCTGCAGGCTAGTCGAGTAAAAACACGTGCGAGAGGATGCATCCCGCAGGCTAGTTGAGCAAAAACACGTGCGAGAGGATGCATCCCGCAGGCTAGTCGAGCAGAAACACGTGCGAGAGGATGCATCCCGCAGGCTAGTCGAGTAAAAACACGTGCGAGAGGATGCATCCCGCAGGCTAGTCGAGCACAAACACGTGCGAGAGGATGCATCCCGCAGTCTAGTCGAGCAAAAACACGTGCGAGAGGATGCATCCCGCAGGGTAGTCGAGTAAAAACACGTGCGAGAGGATGCATCCCGCAGGCTAGCCGAGTAAAAACACGTGCGAGGTTTTGTGGGATGCGCATGCGCAGGTTTTCTGGGATGCGCATGGCTAGTCGAGCAAAAACACGTGCGAGAGGATGCATCCCGCAGGGTAGTCGAGTAAAAACACGTGCGAGAGGATGCATCCCGCAGGCTAGTCGAGTAAAAACACGTGCGAGAGGATGCATCCCGCAGGCTAGTCGAGTAAAAACACGTACGAGGTTTTGTGGGATGCGCATGCGCAGGTTTTGTGGGATGCGCATGCGCAGGTTTTTTGGGATGCGCATGGCTAGTCGAGCAAAAACACGTGCGAGAGGATGCATCCCGCAGGGTAGTCGAGTAAAAACACGTGCGAGAGGATGCATCCCGCAGGCTAGTCGAGTAAAAACACGTGCGAGAGGATGCATCCTGCAGGCTAGTCGAGTAAAAACACGTGCGAGAGGATGCATCCCGCAGGCTAGTCGAGCAAAAACACGTGCGAGAGGATGCATCCCGCAGGCTAGTCGAGCAAAAACACGTGCGAGAGGATGCATCCCGCAGGCTAGTCGAGTAAAAACACGTGCGAGAGGATGCATCCCGCAAGCTAGTCGAGCACAAACACGTGCGAGAGGATGCATCCCGCAGGCTAGTCGAGCAAAAACACGTGCGAGAGGATGCATCCCGCAGGCTAGTCGAGCTAAAACACGTGCGAGAGGATGCATCCCGCAGGCTAGTCGAGTAAAAACACGTGCGAGGTTTTGTGGGATGCGCATGCGCAGGTTTTGTGGGATGCGCATGCGCAGGTTTTTTGGGATGCGCATGCCTAGTCGAGCAAAAACACGTGCGAGAGGATGCATCCCGCAGGCTAGTCCAGCAAAAACACGTGCGAGAGGATGCATCCCGCAGGCTAGTCGAGTAAAAACACGTGCGAGAGGATGCATCCCGCAGGCTAGTCGAGCACAAACACGTGCGAGAGGATGCATCCTGCAGGCTAGTCGAGTAAAAACACGTGCGAGAGGATGCATCCCGCAGGCTAGTCGAGCAAAAACACGTGCGAGGTTTTGTGGGATGCGCATGCGCAGGTTTTTTGGGATGCGCATGGCTAGTCGAGCAAAAACACGTGCGAGAGGATGCATCCCGCAGGCTAGTCGAGTACAAACACGTGCGAGAGGATGCATCCCGCAGGCTAGTCGAGTAAAAACACGTGCGAGAGGATGCATCCCGCAGGCTAGTCGAGTAAAAACACGTGCGAGAGGATGCATCCCGCAGGCTAGTCGAGTAAAAACACGTGCGAGAGGATGCATCCCGCAGGCTAGTCGAGTAAAAACACGTGCGAGGTTTTGTGGGATGCGCATGCGCAGGTTTTTTGGGATGCGCATGGCTAGTCGAGCAAAAACACGTGCGAGAGGATGCATCCCGCAGGCTAGTCGAGCTAAAACACGTGCGAGGTTTTGTGGGATGCGCATGCGCAGGTTTTGTGGGATGCGCATGCGCAGGTTTTTTGGGATGCGCATGCCTAGTCGAGCAAAAACACGTGCGAGAGGATGCATCCCGCAGGCTAGTCCAGCAAAAACACGTGCGAGAGGATGCATCCCGCAGGCTAGTCGAGTAAAAACACGTGCGAGAGGATGCATCCCGCAGGCTAGTCGAGCACAAACACGTGCGAGAGGATGCATCCTGCAGGCTAGTCGAGTAAAAACACGTGCGAGAGGATGCATCCCGCAGGCTAGTCGAGCTAAAACACGTGCGAGAGGATGCATCCCGCAGGCTAGTCGAGTAAAAACACGTGCGAGGTTTTGTGGGATGCGCATGCGCAGGTTTTGTGGGATGCGCATGCGCAGGTTTTTTGGGATGCGCATGCCTAGTCGAGCAAAAACACGTGCGAGAGGATGCATCCCGCAGGCTAGTCCAGCAAAAACACGTGCGAGAGGATGCATCCCGCAGGCTAGTCGAGTAAAAACACGTGCGAGAGGATGCATCCCCGCAGGCTAGTCGAGCACAAACACGTGCGAGAGGATGCATCCTGCAGGCTAGTCGAGTAAAAACACGTGCGAGAGGATGCATCCCGCAGGCTAGTCGAGTAAAAACACGTGCGAGAGGATGCATCCCGCAGGCTAGTCGAGTAAAAACACGTGCGAGAGGATGCATCCCGCAGGCTAGTCGAATAAAAACACGTGCGAGGTTTTGTGGGATGCGCATGCGCAGGTTTTTTGGGATGCGCATGCGCAGGTTTTTTGGGATGCGCATGGCTAGTCGAGCAAAAACACGTGCGAGAGGATGCATCCCGCAGGCTGGTCGAGCAAAAACACGTGCGGGAGGATGCATCCCGCAGGCTAGTCGAGCAAAAACACGTGCGAGAGGATGCATCCCGCAGGCTAGTCGAGCAAAAACACGTGCGAGAGGATGCATCCCGCAGGCTAGTCGAGTAAAAACACGTGCGAGAGGATGCATCCCGCAGGCTACTCGAGTAAAAACACGTGCGAGAGGATGCATCCCGCAGGCTAGTCGAGTAAAAACACGTGCGAGGTTTTGTGGGATGCGCATGGCTAGTCGTGCAAAAACACGTGCGAGAGGATGCATCCCGCAGGCTAGTCGAGCAAAAACACGTGCGAGAGGATGCATCCCGCAGGCTAGTCGAGCAAAATCACGTGCGAGAGGATGCACCCCGCAGACTAGTCGAGTAAAAACACGTGCGAGAGGATGCTTCCCGCAGGCTAGTCGAGTAAAAACACGTGCGAGAGGATGCTTCCCGCAGGCTAGTCGAGTAAAAACACGTGCGAGAGGATGCATCCCGCAGGGTAGTCGAGTAAAAACACGTGCGAGAGGATGCATGCCGCAGGCTAGTCGAGTAAAAACACGTGCGAGAGGATGCATCCCGCAGGCTAGTCGAGTAAAAACACGTGCGAGGTTTCGTGGGATGCGCATGCGCAGGTTTTGTGGGATGCGCATGCGCAGGTTTTTTGGGATGCGCATGGCTAGTCGAGCAAAAACACGTGCGAGAGGATGCATCCCGCAGGCTAGTCGAGCAAAAACACGTGCGAGAGGATGCATCCCGCAGGCTAGTCGAGCAAAAACACGTGCGAGAGGATGCATCCCGCAGGCTAGACGAGTAAAAACACGTGCGAGAGGATGCATCCTGCAGGCTAGTCGAGTAAAAACACGTGCGAGAGGATGCATCCCGCAGGCTAGTCGAGTAAAAACACGTGCGAGGTTTTGTGGGATGCGCATGCGCAGGTTTTGTGGGATGCGCATGCGCAGGTTTTTTGGGATGCGCATGGCTAGTCGAGCAAAAACACGTGCGAGAGGATGCATCCCGCAGGGTAGTCGAGTAAAAACACGTGCGAGAGGATGCATCCCGCAGGCTAGTCGAGTAAAAACACGTGCGAGAGGATGCATCCCGCAGGCTAGTCGAGTAAAAACACGTGCGAGGTTTTGTGGGATGCGCATGCGCAGGTTTTTTGGGATGCGCATGGCTAGTCGAGCAAAAACACGTGCGAGAGGATGCATCCCGCAGGGTAGTCGAGTAAAAACACGTGCGAGAGGATGCATCCCGCAGGCTAGTCGAGTAAAAACACGTGCGAGAGGATGCATCCTGCAGGCTAGTCGAGTAAAAACACGTGCGAGAGGATGCATCCCGCAGGCTAGTTGAGCAAAAACACGTGCGAGAGGATGCATCCCGCAGGCTAGTCGAGCAGAAACACGTGCGAGAGGATGCATCCCGCAGGCTAGTCGAGTAAAAACACGTGCGAGAGGATGCATCCCGCAGGCTAGTCGAGCACAAACACGTGCGAGAGGATGCATCCCGCAGTCTAGTCGAGCAAAAACACGTGCGAGAGGATGCATCCCGCAGGGTAGTCGAGTAAAAACACGTGCGAGAGGATGCATCCCGCAGGCTAGCCGAGTAAAAACACGTGCGAGGTTTTGTGGGATGCGCATGCGCAGGTTTTCTGGGATGCGCATGGCTAGTCGAGCAAAAACACGTGCGAGAGGATGCATCCCGCAGGGTAGTCGAGTAAAAACACGTGCGAGAGGATGCATCCCGCAGGCTAGTCGAGTAAAAACACGTGCGAGAGGATGCATCCCGCAGGCTAGTCGAGTAAAAACACGTACGAGGTTTTGTGGGATGCGCATGCGCAGGTTTTGTGGGATGCGCATGCGCAGGTTTTTTGGGATGCGCATGGCTAGTCGAGCAAAAACACGTGCGAGAGGATGCATCCCGCAGGGTAGTCGAGTAAAAACACGTGCGAGAGGATGCATCCCGCAGGCTAGTCGAGTAAAAACACGTGCGAGAGGATGCATCCTGCAGGCTAGTCGAGTAAAAACACGTGCGAGAGGATGCATCCCGCAGGCTAGTCGAGCAAAAACACGTGCGAGAGGATGCATCCCGCAGGCTAGTCGAGCAAAAACACGTGCGAGAGGATGCATCCCGCAGGCTAGTCGAGTAAAAACACGTGCGAGAGGATGCATCCCGCAAGCTAGTCGAGCACAAACACGTGCGAGAGGATGCATCCCGCAGGCTAGTCGAGCAAAAACACGTGCGAGAGGATGCATCCCGCAGGCTAGTCGAGCTAAAACACGTGCGAGAGGATGCATCCCGCAGGCTAGTCGAGTAAAAACACGTGCGAGGTTTTGTGGGATGCGCATGCGCAGGTTTTGTGGGATGCGCATGCGCAGGTTTTTTGGGATGCGCATGCCTAGTCGAGCAAAAACACGTGCGAGAGGATGCATCCCGCAGGCTAGTCCAGCAAAAACACGTGCGAGAGGATGCATCCCGCAGGCTAGTCGAGTAAAAACACGTGCGAGAGGATGCATCCCGCAGGCTAGTCGAGCACAAACACGTGCGAGAGGATGCATCCTGCAGGCTAGTCGAGTAAAAACACGTGCGAGAGGATGCATCCCGCAGGCTAGTCGAGCAAAAACACGTGCGAGGTTTTGTGGGATGCGCATGCGCAGGTTTTTTGGGATGCGCATGGCTAGTCGAGCAAAAACACGTGCGAGAGGATGCATCCCGCAGGCTAGTCGAGTACAAACACGTGCGAGAGGATGCATCCCGCAGGCTAGTCGAGTAAAAACACGTGCGAGAGGATGCATCCCGCAGGCTAGTCGAGTAAAAACACGTGCGAGAGGATGCATCCCGCAGGCTAGTCGAGTAAAAACACGTGCGAGAGGATGCATCCCGCAGGCTAGTCGAGTAAAAACACGTGCGAGGTTTTGTGGGATGCGCATGCGCAGGTTTTTTGGGATGCGCATGGCTAGTCGAGCAAAAACACGTGCGAGAGGATGCATCCCGCAGGCTAGTCGAGCTAAAACACGTGCGAGGTTTTGTGGGATGCGCATGCGCAGGTTTTGTGGGATGCGCATGCGCAGGTTTTGTGGGATGCGCATGCGCAGGTTTTGTGGGATGCGCATGCGCAGGTTTTTTGGGATGCGCATGCCTAGTCGAGCAAAAACACGTGCGAGAGGATGCATCCCGCAGGCTAGTCCAGCAAAAACACGTGCGAGAGGATGCATCCCGCAGGCTAGTCGAGTAAAAACACGTGCGAGAGGATGCATCCCGCAGGCTAGTCGAGCACAAACACGTGCGAGAGGATGCATCCCGCAGGCTAGTCGAGTAAAAACACGTGCGAGAGGATGCATCCCGCAGGCTAGTCGAGTAAAAACACGTGCGAGAGGATGCATCCCGCAGGCTAGTCGAGTAAAAACACGTGCGAGGTTTTGTGGGATGCGCATGCGCAGGTTTTGTGGGATGCGCATGCGCAGGTTTTTTGGGATGCGCATGGCTAGTCGAGCAAAAACACGTGCGAGAGGATGCATCCCGCAGGGTAGTCGAGTAAAAACACATGCGAGAGGATGCATCCCGCAGGCTAGTCGAGTAAAAACACGTGCGAGAGGATGCATCCTGCAGGCTAGTCGAGTAAAAACACGTGCGAGAGGATGCATCCCGCTGGCTAGTCGAGCAAAAACACGTGCGAGAGGATGCATCCCGCAGGCTAGTCGAGTAAAAACACGTGCGAGAGGATGCATCCCGCAGGCTAGTCGAGCACAAACACGTGCGAGAGGATGCATCCCACAGGCTAGTCGAGCAAAAACACGTGCGAGAGGATGCATCCCGCAGGCTAGTCGAGTTAAAACACGTGCGAGAGAATGCATCCCGCAGGCTAGTCGAGTAAAAACACGTGCGAGGTTTTGTGGGATGCGCATGCGCAGGTTTTGTGGGATGCGCATGCGCAGGTTTTTTGGGATGCGCATGCCTAGTCGAGCAAAAACACGTGCGAGAGGATGCATCCCGCAGGCTAGTCCAGCAAAAACACGTGCGAGAGGATGCATCCCGCAGGCTAGTCGAGTAAAAACACGTGCGAGAGGATGCATCCCGCAGGCTAGTCGAGCACAAACACGTGCGAGAGGATGCATCCTGCAGGCTAGTCGAGTAAAAACACGTGCGAGAGGATGCATCCCGCAGGCTAGTCGAGTAAAAACACGTGCGAGGTTTTGTGGGATGCGCATGCGCAGGTTTTGTGGGATGCGCATGCGCAGGTTTTTTGGGATGCACATGCGCAGGTTTTTTGGGATGCGCATGCCTAGTCGAGCAAAAACACGTGCGAGAGGATGCATCCCGCAGGCTAGTCCAGCAAAAACACGTGCGAGAGGATGCATCCCGCAGGCTAGTCGAGTAAAAACACGTGCGAGAGGATGCATCCCGCAGGCTAGTCGAGCACAAACACGTGCGAGAGGATGCATCCTGCAGGCTAGTCGAGTAAAAACACGTGCGAGAGGATGCATCCCGCAGGCTAGTCGAGCAAAAACACGTGCGAGAGGATGCATCCCGCAGGCTAGTCGAGCAAAAACACGTGCGAGGTTTTGTGGGATGCGCATGCGCAGGTTTTTTGGGATGCGCATGGCTAGTCGAGCAAAAACACGTGCGAGAGGATGCATCCCGCAGGCTAGTCGAGTAAAAACACGTCCGAGAGGATGCATCCCGCAGGCTAGTCGAGTAAAAACACGTGCGAGAGGATGCATCCCGCAGGCTAGTCGAGTAAAAACACGTGCGAGAGGATGCATCCCGCAGGCTAGTCGAGTAAAAACACGTGCGAGAGGATGCATCCCGCAGGCTAGTCGAGTAAAAACACGTGCGAGGTTTTGTGGGATGCGCATGCGCAGGTTTTTTGGGATGCGCATGGCTAGTCGAGCAAAAACACGTGCGAGAGGATGCATCCCGCAGGGTAGTCGAGTAAAAACACGTGCGAGAGTATGCATCCCGCAGGCTAGTCGAGTAAAAACACGTGCGAGAGGATGCATCCCGCAGGCTAGTCGAGCACAAACACGTGCGAGAGGATGCATCCCGCAGGCTAGTCGAGCAAAAACACGTGCGAGAGGATGCATCCCGCAGGCTAGTCGAGCACAAACACGTGCGAGAGGATGCATCCCGCAGGCTAGTCGAGCAAAAACACGTGCGAGAGGATGCATCCCGCAGGCTAGTCGAGCTAAAACACGTGCGAGGTTTTGTGGGATGCGCATGCGCAGGTTTTTTGGGATGCGCATGCCTAGTCGAGCAAAAACACGTGCGAGAGGATGCATCCCGCAGGCTAGTCCAGCAAAAACACGTGCGAGAGGATGCATCCCGCAGGCTAGTCGAGTAAAAACACGTGCGAGAGGATGCATCCCGCAGGCTAGTCGAGCACAAACACGTGCGAGAGGATGCATCCCGCAGGCTAGTCGAGTAAAAACACGTGCGAGAGGATGCATCCCGCAGGCTAGTCGAGTAAAAACACGTGCGAGAGGATGCATCCCGCAGGCTAGTCGAGTAAAAACACGTGCGAGGTTTTGTGGGATGCGCATGCGCAGGTTTTGTGGGATGCGCATGCGCAGGTTTTTTGGGATGCGCATGGCTAGTCGAGCAAAAACACGTGCGAGAGGATGCATCCCGCAGGGTAGTCGAGTAAAAACACGTGCGAGAGGATGCATCCTGCAGGCTAGTCGAGTAAAAACACGTGCGAGAGGATGCATCCCGCTGGCTAGTCGAGCAAAAACACGTGCGAGAGGATGCATCCCGCAGGCTAGTCGAGTAAAAACACGTGCGAGAGGATGCATCCCGCAGGCTAGTCGAGCACAAACACGTGCGAGAGGATGCATCCCGCAGGCTAGTCGAGCAAAAACACGTGCGAGAGGATGCATCCCGCAGGCTAGTCGAGCACAAACACGTGCGAGAGGATGCATCCCGCAGGCTAGTCGAGTAAAAACACGTGCGAGAGGATGCATCCCGCAGGCTAGTCGAGTAAAAACACGTGCGAGAGGATGCATCCCGCAGGCTAGTCGAGTAAAAACACGTGCGAGGTTTTGTGGGATGCGCATGCGCAGGTTTTTTGGGATGCGCATGGCTAGTCGAGCAAAAACACGTGCGAGAGGATGCATCCCGCAGGGTAGTCGAGTAAAAACACGTGCGAGAGGATGCATCCCGCAGGCTAGTCGAGTAAAAACACGTGCGAGAGGATGCATCTTGCAGGCTAGTCGAGTAAAAACACGTGCGAGAGGATGCATCCCGCTGGCTAGTCGAGCAAAAACACGTGCGAGAGGATGCATCCCGCAGGCTAGTCGAGTAAAAACACGTGCGAGAGGATGCATCCGCAGGCTAGTCGAGCACAAACACGTGCGAGAGGATGCATCCCGCAGGCTAGTCGAGCAAAAACACGTGCGAGAGGATGCATCCCGCAGGCTAGTCGAGTTAAAACACGTGCGAGAGAATGCATCCCGCAGGCTAGTCGAGTAAAAACACGTGCGAGGTTTTGTGGGATGCGCTTGCGCAGGTTTTGTGGGATGCGCATGCGCAGGTTTTTTTGGGATGCGCATGCCTAGTCGAGCAAAAACACGTGCGAGAGGATGCATCCCGCAGGCTAGTCCAGCAAAAACACGTGCGAGAGGATGCATCCCGCAGGCTAGTCGAGTAAAAACACGTGCGAGAGGATGCATCCCGCAGGCTAGTCGAGCACAAACACGTGCGAGAGGATGCATCCTGCAGGCTAGTCGAGTAAAAACACGTGCGAGAGGATGCATCCCGCTGGCTAGTCGAGCAAAAACACGTGCGAGAGGATGCATCCCGCAGGCTAGTCGAGTAAAAACACGTGCGAGAGGATGCATCCCGCAGGCTAGTCGAGCACAAACACGTGCGAGAGGATGCATCCCACAGGCTAGTCGAGCAAAAACACGTGCGAGAGGATGCATCCCGCAGGCTAGTCGAGTTAAAACACGTGCGAGAGAATGCATCCCGCAGGCTAGTCGAGTAAAAACACGTGCGAGGTTTTGTGGGATGCGCATGCGCAGGTTTTGTGGGATGCGCATGCGCAGGTTTTTTGGGATGCGCATGCCTAGTCGAGCAAAAACACGTGCGAGAGGATGCATCCCGCAGGCTAGTCCAGCAAAAACACGTGCGAGAGGATGCATCCCGCAGGCTAGTCGAGTAAAAACACGTGCGAGAGGATGCATCCCGCAGGCTAGTCGAGCACAAACACGTGCGAGAGGATGCATCCTGCAGGCTAGTCGAGTAAAAACACGTGCGAGAGGATGCATCCCGCAGGCTAGTCGAGTAAAAACACGTGCGAGGTTTTGTGGGATGCGCATGCGCAGGTTTTGTGGGATGCGCATGCGCAGGTTTTTTGGGATGCACATGCGCAGGTTTTTTGGGATGCGCATGCCTAGTCGAGCAAAAACACGTGCGAGAGGATGCATCCCGCAGGCTAGTCCAGCAAAAACACGTGCGAGAGGATGCATCCCGCAGGCTAGTCGAGTAAAAACACGTGCGAGAGGATGCATCCCGCAGGCTAGTCGAGCACAAACACGTGCGAGAGGATGCATCCTGCAGGCTAGTCGAGTAAAAACACGTGCGAGAGGATGCATCCCGCAGGCTAGTCGAGCAAAAACACGTGCGAGGTTTTGTGGGATGCGCATGCGCAGGTTTTTTGGGATGCGCATGGCTAGTCGAGCAAAAACACGTGCGAGAGGATGCATCCCGCAGGCTAGTCGAGTAAAAACACGTGCGAGAGGATGCATCCCGCAGGCTAGTCGAGTAAAAACACGTGCGAGAGGATGCATCCCGCAGGCTAGTCGAGTAAAAACACGTGCGAGAGGATGCATCCCGCAGTCTAGTCGAGTAAAAACACGTGCGAGGTTTTGTGGGATGCGCATGCGCAGGTTTTTTGGGATGCGCATGGCTAGTCGAGCAAAAACACGTGCGAGAGGATGCATCCCGCAGGGTAGTCGAGTAAAAACACGTGCGAGAGTATGCATCCCGCAGGCTAGTCGAGTAAAAACACGTGCGAGAGGATGCATCCCGCAGGCTAGTCGAGCACAAACACGTGCGAGAGGATGCATCCCGCAGGCTAGTCGAGTAAAAACACGTGCGAGAGGATGCATCCCGCAGGCTAGTCGAGTAAAAACACGTGCGAGAGGATGCATCCCGCAGGCTAGTCGAGTAAAAACACGTGCGAGGTTTTGTGGGATGCGCATGCGCAGGTTTTGTGGGATGCGCATGCGCAGGTTTTTTGGGATGCGCATGGCTAGTCGAGCAAAAACACGTGCGAGAGGATGCATCCCGCAGGGTAGTCGAGTAAAAACACGTGCGAGAGGATGCATCCTGCAGGCTAGTCGAGTAAAAACACGTGCGAGAGGATGCATCCCGCTGGCTAGTCGAGCAAAAACACGTGCGAGAGGATGCATCCCGCAGGCTAGTCGAGTAAAAACACGTGCGAGAGGATGCATCCCGCAGGCTAGTCGAGCACAAACACGTGCGAGAGGATGCATCCCGCAGGCTAGTCGAGCAAAAACACGTGCGAGAGGATGCATCCCGCAGGCTAGTCGAGCACAAACACGTGCGAGAGGATGCATCCCGCAGGCTAGTCGAGTAAAAACACGTGCGAGAGGATGCATCCCGCAGGCTAGTCGAGTAAAAACACGTGCGAGAGGATGCATCCCGCAGGCTAGTCGAGTAAAAACACGTGCGAGGTTTTGTGGGATGCGCATGCGCAGGTTTTTTGGGATGCGCATGGCTAGTCGAGCAAAAACACGTGCGAGAGGATGCATCCCGCAGGGTAGTCGAGTAAAAACACGTGCGAGAGGATGCATCCCGCAGGCTAGTCGAGTAAAAACACGTGCGAGAGGATGCATCTTGCAGGCTAGTCGTGTAAAAACACGTGCGAGAGGATGCATCCCGCTGGCTAGTCGAGCAAAAACACGTGCGAGAGGATGCATCCCGCAGGCTAGTCGAGTAAAAACACGTGCGAGAGGATGCATCCCGCAGGCTAGTCGAGCACAAACACGTGCGAGAGGATGCATCCCGCAGGCTAGTCGAGCAAAAACACGTGCGAGAGGATGCATCCCGCAGGCTAGTCGAGTTAAAACACGTGCGAGAGAATGCATCCCGCAGGCTAGTCGAGTAAAAACACGTGCGAGGTTTTGTGGGATGCGCATGCGCAGGTTTTGTGGGATGCGCATGCGCAGGTTTTTTGGGATGCGCATGCCTAGTCGAGCAAAAACACGTGCGAGAGGATGCATCCCGCAGGCTAGTCCAGCAAAAACACGTGCGAGAGGATGCATCCCGCAGGCTAGTCGAGTAAAAACACGTGCGAGAGGATGCATCCCGCAGGCTAGTCGAGCACAAACACGTGCGAGAGGATGCATCCTGCAGGCTAGTCGAGTAAAAACACGTGCGAGAGGATGCATCCCGCAGGCTAGTCGAGCACAAACACGTGCGAGAGGATGCATCCTGCAGGCTAGTCGAGTAAAAACACGTGCGAGAGGATGCATCCCGCAGGCTAGTCGAGTAAAAACACGTGCGAGGTTTTGTGGGATGCGCATGCGCAGGTTTTGTGGGATGCGCATGCGCAGGTTTTTTGGGATTCACATGCGCAGGTTTTTTGGGATGCGCATGCCTAGTCGAGCAAAAACACGTGCGAGAGGATGCATCCCGCAGGCTAGTCCAGCAAAAACACGTGCGAGAGGATGCATCCCGCAGGCTAGTCGAGTAAAAACACGTGCGAGAGGATGCATCCCGCAGGCTAGTCGAGCACAAACACGTGCGAGAGGATGCATCCTGCAGGCTAGTCGAGTAAAAACACGTGCGAGAGGATGCATCCCGCAGGCTAGTCGAGCAAAAACACGTGCGAGAGGATGCATCCCGCAGGCTAGTCGAGCAAAAACACGTGCGAGGTTTTGTGGGATGCGCATGCGCAGGTTTTTTGGGATGCGCATGGCTAGTCGAGCAAAAACACGTGCGAGAGGATGCATCCCGCAGGCTAGTCGAGTAAAAACACGTGCGAGAGGATGCATCCCGCAGGCTAGTCGAGTAAAAACACGTGCGAGAGGATGCATCCCGCAGGCTAGTCTAGTAAAAACACGTGCGAGAGGATGCATCCCGCAGGCTAGTCGAGTAAAAACACGTGCGAGAGGATGCATCCCGCAGGCTAGTCGAGTAAAAACACGTGCGAGGTTTTGTGGGATGCGCATGCGCAGGTTTTTTGGGATGCGCATGGCTAGTCGAGCAAAAACACGTGCGAGAGGATGCATCCCGCAGGGTAGTCGAGTAAAAACACGTGCGAGAGTATGCATCCCGCAGGCTAGTCGAGTAAAAACACGTGCGAGAGGATGCATCCCGCAGGCTAGTCGAGCACAAACACGTGCGAGAGGATGCATCCCGCAGGCTAGTCGAGCAAAAACACGTGCGAGAGGATGCATCCCGCAGGCTAGTCGAGCACAAACACGTGCGAGAGGATGCATCCCGCAGGCTAGTCGAGCAAAAACACGTGCGAGAGGATGCATCCCGCAGGCTAGTCGAGCTAAAACACGTGCGAGGTTTTGTGGGATGCGCATGCGCATGTTTTGTGGGATGCGCATGCGCAGGTTTTTTGGGATGCGCATGCCTAGTCGAGCAAAAACACGTGCGAGAGGATGCATCCCGCAGGCTAGTCCAGCAAAAACACGTGCGAGAGGATGCATCCCGCAGGCTAGTCGAGTAAAAACACGTGCGAGAGGATGCATCCCGCAGGCTAGTCGAGCACAAACACGTGCGAGAGGATGCATCCCGCAGGCTAGTCGAGTAAAAACACGTGCGAGAGGATGCATCCCGCTGGCTAGTCGAGCAAAAACACGTGCGAGAGGATGCATCCCGCAGGCTAGTCGAGTAAAAACACGTGCGAGAGGATGCATCCCGCAGGCTAGTCGAGCACAAACACGTGCGAGAGGATGCATCCCGCAGGCTAGTCGAGCAAAAACACGTGCGAGAGGATGCATCCCGCAGGCTAGTCGAGCACAAACACGTGCGAGAGGATGCATCCTGCAGGCTAGTCGAGTAAAAACACGTGCGAGAGGATGCATCCCGCAGGCTAGTCGAGCAAAAACACGTGCGAGAGGATGCATCCCGCAGGCTAGTCGAGCAAAAACACGTGCGAGGTTTTGTGGGATGCGCATGCGCAGGTTTTTTGGGATGCGCATGGCTAGTCGAGCAAAAACACGTGCGAGAGGATGCATCCCGCAGGCTAGTCGAGCAAAAACACGTGCGAGAGGATGCATCCCGCAGGCTAGTCGAGTAAAAACACGTGCGAGAGGATGCATCCCGCAGGCTAGTCGAGCACAAACACGTGCGAGAGGATGCATCCCGCAGGCTAGTCGAGTAAAAACACGTGCGAGAGGATGCATCCCGCAGGCTAGTCGAGTAAAAACACGTGCGAGAGGATGCATCCCGCAGGCTAGTCGAGTAAAAACACGTGCGAGAGGATGCATCCCGCAGGCTAGTCGAGTAAAAACACGTGCGAGGTTTTGTGGGATGCGCATGCGCAGGTTTTTTGGGATGCGCATGGCTAGTCGAGCAAAAACACGTGCGAGAGGATGCATCCCGCAGGGTAGTCGAGTAAAAACACGTGCGAGAGGATGCATCCCGCAGGCTAGTCGAGTAAAAACACGTGCGAGAGGATGCATCCTGCAGGCTAGTCGAGTAAAAACACGTGCGAGAGGATGCATCCCGCAGGCTAGTCGAGCAAAAACACGTGCGAGAGGATGCATCCCGCAGGCTAGTCGAGCAAAAACACGTGCGAGAGGATGCATCCCGCAGGCTAGTCGAGTAAAAACACGTGCGAGAGGATGCATCCCGCAGGCTAGTCGAGTAAAAACACGTGCGAGGTTTTGTGGGATGCGCATGCGCAGGTTTTTTGGGATGCGCATGGCTAGTCGAGCAAAAACACGTGCGAGAGGATGCATCCCGCAGGCTAGTCGAGTAAAAACACGTGCGAGAGGATGCATCCCGCAGGCTAGTCGAGTAAAAACACGTGCGAGAGGATGCATCCCGCAGGCTAGTCGAGCACAAACACGTGCGAGAGGATGCATCCCGCAGGCTAGTCGAGCAAAAACACGTGCGAGAGGATGCATCACGCAGGCTAGTCGAGCACAAACACGTGCGAGAGGATGCATCCCGCAGGCTAGTCGAGCAAAAACACGTGCGAGAGGATGCATCCCGCAGGCTAGTCGAGCTAAAACACGTGCGAGAGGATGCATCCCGCAGGCTAGTCGAGTAAAAACACGTGCGAGGTTTTGTGGGATGCGCATGCGCAGGTTTTGTGGGATGCGCATGCGCAGGTTTTGTGGGATGCGCATGCGCAGGTTTTGTGGAATGCGCATGCGCAGGTTTTTTGGGATGCGCATGCCTAGTCGAGCAAAAACACGTGCGAGAGGATGCATCCCGCAGGCTAGTCCAGCAAAAACACGTGCGAGAGGATGCATCCCGCAGGCTAGTCGAGTAAAAACACGTGCGAGAGGATGCATCCCGCAGGCTAGTCGAGCACAAACACGTGCGAGAGGATGCATCCTGCAGGCTAGTCGAGTAAAAACACGTGCGAGAGGATGCATCCCGCAGGCTAGTCGAGCAAAAACACGTGCGAGAGGATGCATCCCGCAGGCTAGTCGAGCAAAAACACGTGCGAGGTTTTGTGGGATGCGCATGCGCAGGTTTTTTGGGATGCGCATGGCTAGTCGAGCAAAAACACGTGCGAGATTATGCATCCCGCAGGCTAGTCGAGTAAAAACACGTGCGAGAGGATGCATCCCGCAGGCTAGTCGAGTAAAAACACGTGCGAGAGGATGCATCCCGCAGGCTAGTCGAGCACAAACACGTGCGAGAGGATGCATCCCGCAGGCTAGTCGAGTAAAAACACATGCGAGGTTTTGTGGGATGCGCATGCGCAGGTTTTGTGGGATGCGCATGCGCAGGTTTTTTGGGATGCGCGTGCTCAGGTTTTTTGGGATGCGCATGCCTAGTCGAGCAAAAACACGTGCGAGAGGATGCATCCCGCAGGCTAGTCCAGCAAAAACACGTGCGAGAGGATGCATCCCGCAGGCTAGTCGAGTAAAAACACGTGCGAGACGATGCATCCCGCAGGCTAGTCGAGCACAAACACGTGCGAGAGGATGCATCCTGCAGGCTAGTCGAGTAAAAACACGTGCGAGAGGATGCATCCCGCAGGCCTGTCGAGCAAAAACACGTGCGAGAGGATGCATCCCGCAGGCTAGTCGAGCAAAAACACGTGCGAGGTTTTGTGGGATGCGCATGCGCAGGTTTTTTGGGATGCGCATGGCTAGTCGAGCAAAAACACGTGCGAGAGGATGCATCCCGCAGGCTAGTCGAGTAAAAACACGTGCGAGAGGATGCATCCCGCAGGCTAGTCGAGTAAAAACACGTGCGAGAGGATGCATCCCGCAGGCTAGTCGAGTAAAAACACGTGCGAGAGGATGCATCCCGCAGGCTAGTCGAGTAAAAACACGTGCGAGAGGATGCATCCCGCAGGCTAGTCGAGTAAAAACACGTGCGAGAGGATGCATCCCGCAGGCTAGTCGAGTAAAAACACGTGCGAGGTTTTGTGGGATGCGCATGCGCAGGTTTTTTGGGATGCGCATGGCTAGTCGAGCAAAAACACGTGCGAGAGTATGCATCCCGCAGTGTAGTCGAGTAAAAACACGTGCGAGAGGATGCATCCCGCAGGCTAGTCGAGTAAAAACACGTGCGAGAGGATGCATCCTGCAGGCTAGTCGAGTAAAAACACGTGCGAGAGGATGCATCCCGCAGGCTAGTCGAGCAAAAACACGTGCGAGAGGATGCATCCCGCAGGCTAGTCTAGCAAAAACACGTGCGAGAGGATGCATCCCGCAGGCTAGTCGAGTAAAAACACGTGCGAGAGGATGCATCCCGCAGGCTAGTCGAGTAAAAACACGTGCGAGGTTTTGTGGGATGCGCATGCGCAGGTTTTTTGGGATGCGCATGGCTAGTCGAGCAAAAACACGTGCGAGAGGATGCATCCCGCAGGGTAGTCGAGTAAAAACACGTGCGAGGGGATGCATCCCGCAGGCTAGTCGAGTAAAAACACGTGCGAGAGGATGCATCCCGCAGGCTAGTCGAGCACAAACACGTGCGAGAGGATGCATCCCGCAGGCTAGTCGAGCAAAAACACGTGCGAGAGGATGCATCCCGCAGGCTAGTCGAGCACAAACACGTGCGAGAGGATGCATCCCTCAGGCTAGTCGAGCAAAAACACGTGCGAGAGGATGCATCCCGCAGGCTAGTCGAGCTAAAACACGTGCGAGAGGATGCATCCCGCAGGCTAGTCGAGTAAAAACACGTGCGAGGTTTTGTGGGATGCGCATGCGCAGGTTTTGTGAGATGCGCATGCGCAGGTTTTGTGGGATGCGCATGCGCAGGTTTTTTGGGATGCGCATGCCTAGTCGAGCAAAAACACGTGCGAGAGGATGCATCCCGCAGGCTAGTCCAGCAAAAACACGTGCGAGAGGATGCATCCCGCAGGCTAGTCGAGTAAAAACACGTGCGAGAGGATGCATCCCGCAGACTAGTCGAGCACAAACACGTGCGAGAGGATGCATCCCGCAGGCTAGTCGAGTAAAAACACGTGCGAGAGGATGCATCCCGCAGGCTAGTCGAGTAAAAACACGTGCGAGAGGATGCATCCCGCAGGCTAGTCGAGTAAAAACACGTGCGAGGTTTTGTGGGATGCGCATGCGCAGGTTTTGTGGGATGCGCATGCGCAGGTTTTTTGGGATGCGCATGGCTAGTCGAGCAAAAACACGTGCGAGAGGATGCATCCCGCAGGGTAGTGGAGTAAAAACACGTGCGAGAGGATGCATCCCGCAGGCTAGTCGAGTAAAAACACGTGCGAGAGGATGCATCCTGCAGGCTAGTCGAGTAAAAACACGTGCGAGAGGATGCATCCCGCTGGCTAGTCGAGCAAAAACACGTGCGAGAGGATGCATCCCGCAGGCTAGTCGAGCAAAAACACGTGCGAGAGGATGCATCCTGCAGGCTAGTCGAGTAAAAACACGTGCGAGAGGATGCATCCCGCAGGCTA
This sequence comes from Lasioglossum baleicum, assembly GCF_051020765.1. Lineage (NCBI taxonomy): Eukaryota > Metazoa > Arthropoda > Insecta > Hymenoptera > Halictidae > Lasioglossum > Lasioglossum baleicum. The sequence continues at coordinate 711,667 of NW_027469127.1, forward strand.
GTCGAGCTAAAACACGTGCGAGAGGATGCATCCCGCAGGCTAGTCGAGTAAAAACACGTGCGAGGTTTTGTGGGATGCGCATGCGCAGGTTTTGTGGGATGCGCATGCGCAGGTTTTGTGGGATGCGCATGCGCAGGTTTTTTGGGATGCGCATGCCTAGTCGAGCAAAAACACGTGCGAGAGGATGCATCCCGCAGGCTAGTCCAGCAAAAACACGTGCGAGAGGATGCATCCCGCAGGCTAGTCGAGTAAAAACACGTGCGAGAGGATGCATCCCGCAGGCTAGTCGAGCACAAACACGTGCGAGAGGATGCATCCTGCAGGCTAGTCGAGTAAAAACACGTGCGAGGTTTTGTGGGATGCGCATGCGCAGGTTTTTTGGGATGCGCATGGCTAGTCGAGCAAAAACACGTGCGAGAGGATGCATCCCGCAGGGTAGTCGAGTAAAAACACGTGCGAGAGGATGCATCCCGCAGGCTAGTCGAGTAAAAACACGTGCGAGAGGATGCATCCTGCAGGCTAGTCGAGTAAAAACACGTGCGAGAGGATGCATCCCGCAGGCTAGTCGAGCAAAAATACGTGCGAGAGGATGCATCCCGCAGGCTAGTCGAGCAAAAACACGGCGAGAGGATGCATCCCGCAGGCTAGTCGAGTAAAAACACGTGCGAGAGGATGCATCCCGCAGGCTAGTCGAGTAAAAACACGTGCGAGGTTTTGTGGGATGCGCATGCGCAGGTTTTTTGGGATGCGCATGGCTAGTCGAGCAAAAACACGTGCGAGAGGATGCATCCCGCAGGGTAGTCGAGTAAAAACACGTGCGAGAGGATGCATCCCGCAGGCTAGTCGAGTAAAAACACGTGCGAGAGGATGCATCCCGCAGGCTAGTCGAGCACAAACACGTGCGAGAGGATGCATCCCGCAGGCTAGTCGAGCAAAAACACGTGCGAGAGGATGCATCCCGCAGGCTAGTCGAGCACAAACACGTGCGAGAGGATGCATCCCGCAGGCTAGTCGAGCAAAAACACGTGCGAGAGGATGCATCCCGCAGGCTAGTCGAGCTAAAACACGTGCGAGAGGATGCATCCCGCAGGCTAGTCGAGTAAAAACACGTGCGAGGTTTTGTGGGATGCGCATGCGCAGGTTTTGTGGGATGCGCATGCGCAGGTTTTTTGGGATGCGCATGCCTAGTCGAGCAAAAACACGTGCGAGAGGATGCATCCCGCAGGCTAGTCCAGCAAAAACACGTGCGAGAGGATGCATCCCGCAGGCTAGTCGAGTAAAAACACGTGCGAGAGGATGCATCCCGCAGGCTAGTCGAGCACAAACACGTGCGAGAGGATGCATCCTGCAGGCTAGTCGAGTAAAAACACGTGCGAGAGGATGCATCCCGCAGGCTAGTCGAGCAAAAACACGTGCGAGAGGATGCATCCCGCAGGCTAGTCGAGCAAAAACACGTGCGAGGTTTTGTGGGATGCGCATGCGCAGGTTTTTTGGGATGCGCATGGCTAGTCGAGCAAAAACACGTGCGAGAGGATGCATCCCGCAGGCTAGTCGAGTAAAAACACGTGCGAGAGGATGCATCCCGCAGGCTAGTCGAGTAAAAACACGTGCGAGAGGATGCATCCCGCAGGCTAGTCGAGTAAAAACACGTGCGAGAGGATGCATCCCGCAGGCTAGTCGAGTAAAAACACGTGCGAGAGGATGCATCCTGCAGGCTAGTCGAGTAAAAACACGTGCGAGAGGATGCATCCCGCAGGCTAGTCGAGCAAAAACACGTGCGAGAGGATGCATCCCGCAGGCTAGTCGAGCAAAAACACGTGCGAGAGGATGCATCCCGCAGGCTAGTCGAGTAAAAACACGTGCGAGAGGATGCATCCCGCAGGCTAGTCGAGTAAAAACACGTGCGAGGTTTTGTGGGATGCGCATGCGCAGGTTTTTTGGGATGCGCATGGCTAGTCGAGCAAAAACACGTGCGAGAGGATGCATCCCGCAGGGTAGTCGAGTAAAAACACGTGCGAGAGGATGCATCCCGCAGGCTAGTCGAGTAAAAACACGTGCGAGAGGATGCATCCCGCAGGCTAGTCGAGCACAAACACGTGCGAGAGGATGCATCCCGCAGGCTAGTCGAGCAAAAACACGTGCGAGAGGATGCATCCCGCAGGCTAGTCGAGCACAAACACGTGCGAGAGGATGCATCCCGCAGGCTAGTCGAGCAAAAACACGTGCGAGAGGATGCATCCCGCAGGCTAGTCGAGCTAAAACACGTGCGAGAGGATGCATCCCGCAGGCTAGTCGAGTAAAAACACGTGCGAGGTTTTGTGGGATGCGCATGCGCAGGTTTTGTGGGATGCGCATGCGCAGGTTTTGTGGGATGCGCATGCGCAGGTTTTGTGGGATGCGCATGCGCAGGTTTTTTGGGATGCGCATGCCTAGTCGAGCAAAAACACGTGCGAGAGGATGCATCCCGCAGGCTAGTCCAGCAAAAACACGTGCGAGAGGATGCATCCCGCAGGCTAGTCGAGTAAAAACACGTGCGAGAGGATGCATCCCGCAGGCTAGTCGAGCACAAACACGTGCGAGAGGATGCATCCTGCAGGCTAGTCGAGTAAAAACACGTGCGAGAGGATGCATCCCGCAGGCTAGTCGAGCAAAAACACGTGCGAGAGGATGCATCCCGCAGGCTAGTCGAGCAAAAACACGTGCGAGGTTTTGTGGGATGCGCATGCGCAGGTTTTTTGGGATGCGCATGGCTAGTCGAGCAAAAACACGTGCGAGAGGATGCATCCCGCAGGCTAGTCGAGTAAAAACACGTGCGAGAGGATGCATCCCGCAGGCTAGTCGAGTAAAAACACGTGCGAGAGGATGCATCCCGCAGGCTAGTCGAGTAAAAACACGTGCGAGAGGATGCATCCCGCAGGCTAGTCGAGTAAAAACACGTGCGAGAGGAAGCATCCCGCAGGATAGTCAAGCAAAAACACGTGCGAGAGGATGCATCCCGCAGGCTAGTCGAGCAAAAACACGTGCGAGAGGATGCATCCCGCAGGCTAGTCGAGTAAAAACACGTGCGAGAGGATGCATCCCGCAGGCTAGTCGAGCACAAACACGTGCGAGAGGATGCATCCCGCAGGCTAGTCGAGTAAAAACACGTGCGAGGTTTTGTGGGATGCGCATGCGCAGGTTTTGTGGGATGCGCATGCGCAGGTTTTTTGGGATGCGCATGCTCAGGTTTTTTGGGATGCGCATGCCTAGTCGAGCAAAAACACGTGCGAGAGGATGCATCCCGCAGGCTAGTCCAGCAAAAACACGTGCGAGAGGATGCATCCCGCAGGCTAGTCGAGTAAAAACACGTGCGAGAGGATGCATCCCGCAGGCTAGTAGAGCACAAACACGTGCGAGAGGATGCATCCTGCAGGCTAGTCGAGTAAAAACACGTGCGAGAGGATGCATCCCGCAGGCTAGTCGAGCAAAAACACGTGCGAGAGGATGCATCCCGCAGGCTAGTCGAGCAAAAACACGTGCGAGGTTTTGTGGGATGCGCATGCGCAGGTTTTTTGGGATGCGCATGGCTAGTCGAGCAAAAACACGTGCGAGAGGATGCATCCCGCAGGCTAGTCGAGTAAAAACACGTGCGAGAGGATGCATCCCGCAGGCTAGTCGAGTAAAAACACGTGCGAGAGGATGCATCCCGCAGGCTAGTCGAGCAAAAACACGTGCGAGAGGATGCATCCCGCAGGCTAGTCGAGCTAAAACACGTGCGAGAGGATGCATCCCGCAGGCTAGTCGAGTAAAAACACGTGCGAGGTTTTGTGGGATGCGCATGCGCAGGTTTTGTGGGATGCGCATGCGCAGGTTTTGTGGGATGCGCATGCGCAGGTTTTTTGGGATGCGCATGCCTAGTCGAGCAAAAACACGTGCGAGAGGATGCATCCCGCAGGCTAGTCCAGCAAAAACACGTGCGAGAGGATGCATCCCGCAGGCTAGTCGAGTAAAAACACGTGCGAGAGGATGCATCCCGCAGGCTAGTCGAGCACAAACACGTGCGAGAGGATGCATCCCGCAGGCTAGTCGAGTAAAAACACGTGCGAGAGGATGCATCCCGCAGGCTAGTCGAGTAAAAACACGTGCGAGGTTTTGTGGGATGCGCATGCGCAGGTTTTGTGGGATGCGCATGCGCAGGTTTTTTGGGATGCGCATGGCTAGTCGAGCAAAAACACGTGCGAGATAATGCATCCCGCAGGGTAGTGGAGTAAAAACACGTGCGAGAGGATGCATCCCGCAGGCTAGTCGAGTAAAAACACGTGCGAGAGGATGCATCCTGCAGGCTAGTCGAGTAAAAACACGTGCGAGAGGATGCATCCCGCTGGCTAGTCGAGCAAAAACACGTGCGAGAGGATGCATCCCGCAGGCTAGTCGAGCAAAAACACGTGCGAGAGGATGCATCCTGCAGGCTAGTCGAGTAAAAACACGTGCGAGAGGATGCATCCCGCAGGCTAGTCGAGCTAAAACACGTGCGAGAGGATGCATCCCGCAGGCTAGTCGAGTAAAAACACGTGCGAGGTTTTGTGGGATGCGCATGCGCAGGTTTTGTGGGATGCGCATGCGCAGGTTTTGTGGGATGCGCATGCGCAGGTTTTTTGGGATGCGCATGCCTAGTCGAGCAAAAACACGTGCGAGAGGATGCATCCCGCAGGCTAGTCCAGCAAAAACACGTGCGAGAGGATGCATCCCGCAGGCTAGTCGAGTAAAAACACGTGCGAGAGGATGCATCCCGCAGGCTAGTCGAGCAAAAACACGTGCGAGAGGATGCATCCCGCAGGCTAGTCGAGCAAAAACACGTGCGAGAGGATGCATCCCGCAGGCTAGTCGAGCAAAAACACGTGCGAGAGGATGCATCCCGCAGGCTAGTCGAGCAAAAACACGTGCGAGAGGATGCATCCCGCAGGCTAGTCGAGTAAAAACACGTGCGAGAGGATGCAGCCCGCAGGCTAGTCGAGTAAAAATACGTGCGAGAGGATGCATCCCGCAGGCTAGTCGAGCACAAACACGTGCGAGAGGATGCATCCCGCAGGCTAGTCGAGCAAAAACACGTGCGAGAGGATGCATCCCGCAGGCTAGTCGAGCAAAAACACGTGCGAGAGGATGCATCCCGCAGGCTAGTCGAGCACAAACACGTGCGAGAGGATGCATCCCGCAGGCTAGTCGAGCAAAAACACGTGCGAGAGGATGCATCCCGCAGGCTAGTCGAGCTAAAACACGTGCGAGAGGATGCATCCCGCAGGCTAGTCGAGTAAAAACACGTGCGAGGTTTTGTGGGATGCGCATGCGCAGGTTTTGTGGGATGCGCATGCGCAGGTTTTGTGGGATGCGCATGCGCAGGTTTTTTGGGATGCGCATGCCTAGTCGAGCAAAAACACGTGCGAGAGGATGCATCCCGCAGGTTAGTCCAGCAAAAACACGTGCGAGAGGATGCATCCCGCAGGCTAGTTGAGTAAAAACACGTGCGAGAGGATGCATCCCGCAGGCTAGTCGAGCACAAACACGTGCGAGAGGATGCATCCTGCAGGCTAGTCGAGTAAAAACACGTGCGAGAGGATGCATCCCGCAGGCTAGTCGAGCAAAAACACGTGCGAGAGGATGCATCCCGCAGGCTAGTCGAGCAAAAACACGTGCGAGGTTTTGTGGGATGCGCATGCGCAGGTTTTTTGGGATGCGCATGGCTAGTCGAGCAAAAACACGTGCGAGAGGATGCATCCCGCAGGCTAGTCGAGTAAAAACACGTGCGAGAGGATGCATCCCGCAGGCTAGTCGAGTAAAAACACGTGCGAGAGGATGCATCCCGCAGGCTAGTCGAGTAAAAACACGTGCGAGAGGATGCATCCCGCAGGCTAGTCGAGTAAAAACACGTGCGAGAGGATGCATCCCGCAGGCTAGTCGAGCAAAAACACGTGCGAGAGGATGCATCCCGCAGGCTAGTCGAGTAAAAACACGTGCGAGAGGATGCAGCCCGCAGGCTAGTCGAGTAAAAATACGTGCGAGAGGATGCATCCCGCAGGCTAGTCGAGCACAAACACGTGCGAGAGGATGCATCCCGCAGGCTAGTCGAGTAAAAACACGTGCGAGGTTTTGTGGAATGCGCATGCGCAGGTTTTTTGGGATGCGCATGGCTAGTCGAGCAAAAACACGTGCGAGAGGATGCATCCCGCAGGGTAGTCGAGTAAAAACACGTGCGAGAGGATGCATCCCGCAGGCTAGTCGAGTAAAAACACGTGCGAGAGGATGCATCCCGCAGGCTAGTCGAGCACAAACACGTGCGAGAGGATGCATCCCGCAGGCTAGTCGAGCAAAAACACGTGCGAGAGGATGCATCCCGCAGGCTAGTCGAGCACAAACACGTGCGAGAGGATGCATCCCGCAGGCTAGTCGAGCAAAAACACGTGCGAGAGGATGCATCCCGCAGGCTAGTCGAGCTAAAACACGTGCGAGAGGATGCATCCCGCAGGCTAGTCGAGTAAAAACACGTGCGAGGTTTTGTGGGATGCGCATGCGCAGGTTTTGTGGGATGCGCATGCGCAGGTTTTGTGGGATGCGCATGCGCAGGTTTTTTGGGATGCGCATGCCTAGTCGAGCAAAAACACGTGCGAGAGGATGCATCCCGCAGGCTAGTCCAGCAAAAACACGTGCGAGAGGATGCATCCCGCAGGCTAGTCGAGTAAAAACACGTGCGAGAGGATGCATCCCGCAGGCTAGTCGAGTAAAAACACGTGCGAGAGGATGCATCCCGCAGGCTAGTCGAGTAAAAACACGTGCGAGGTTTTGTGGGATGCGCATGCGCAGGTTTTGTGGGATGCGCATGCGCAGGTTTTTTGGGATGCGCATGGCTAGTCGAGCAAAAACACGTGCGAGAGGATGCATCCCGCAGGGTAGTCGAGTAAAAACACGTGCGAGAGGATGCATCCCGCAGGCTAGTCGAGTAAAAACACGTGCGAGAGGATGCATCCCGCAGGCTAGTCGAGTAAAAACACGTGCGAGAGGATGCATCCCGCAGGCTAGTCGAGCAAAAACACGTGCGAGGTTTTGTGGGATGCGCATGCGCAGGTTTTTTGGGATGCGCATGGCTAGTCGAGCAAAAACACGTGCGAGAGGATGCATCCCGCAGGCTAGTCGAGTAAAAACACGTGCGAGAGGATGCATCCCGCAGGCTAGTCGAGTAAAAACACGTGCGAGAGGATGCATCCCGCAGGCTAGTCGAGTAAAAACACGTGCGAGAGGATGCATCCCGCAGGCTAGTCGAGTAAAAACACGTGCGAGAGGATGCATCCCGCAGGCTAGTCGAGTAAAAACACGTGCGAGGTTTTGTGGGATGCGCATGCGCAGGTTTTTTGGGATGCGCATGGCTAGTCGAGTAAAAACACGTGCGAGAGGAAGCATCCCGCAGGATAGTCAAGCAAAAACACGTGCGAGAGGATGCATCCCGCAGGCTAGTCGAGCAAAAACACGTGCGAGAGGATGCATCCCGCAGGCTAGTCGAGTAAAAACACGTGCGAGAGGATGCATCCCGCAGGCTAGTCGAGCACAAACACGTGCGAGAGGATGCATCCCGCAGGCTAGTCGAGTAAAAACACGTGCGAGGTTTTGTGGGATGCGCATGCGCAGGTTTTGTGGGATGCGCATGCGCAGGTTTTTTGGGATGCGCATGCTCAGGTTTTTTGGGATGCGCATGCCTAGTCGAGCAAAAACACGTGCGAGAGGATGCATCCCGCAGGCTAGTCCAGCAAAAACACGTGCGAGAGGATGCATCCCGCAGGCTAGTCGAGTAAAAACACGTGCGAGAGGATGCATCCCGCAGGCTAGTCGAGCACAAACACGTGCGAGAGGATGCATCCTGCAGGCTAGTCGAGTAAAAACACGTGCGAGAGGATGCATCCCGCAGGCTAGTCGAGTAAAAACACGTGCGAGAGGATGCATCCCGCAGGCTAGTCGAGTAAAAACACGTGCGAGAGGATGCATCCCGCAGGCTAGTCGAGTAAAAACACGTGCGAGGTTTTGTGGGATGCGCATGCGCAGGTTTTGTGGGATGCGCATGCGCAGGTTTTTTGGGATGCGCATGGCTAGTCGAGCAAAAACACGTGCGAGAGGATGCATCCCGCAGGGTAGTGGAGTAAAAACACGTGCGAGAGGATGCATCCCGCAGGCTAGTCGAGTAAAAACACGTGCGAGAGGATGCATCCTGCAGGCTAGTCGAGTAAAAACACGTGCGAGAGGATGCATCCCGCTGGCTAGTCGAGCAAAAACACGTGCGAGAGGATGCATCCCGCAGGCTAGTCGAGCAAAAACACGTGCGAGAGGATGCATCCTGCAGGCTAGTCGAGTAAAAACACGTGCGAGAGGATGCATCCCGCAGGCTAGTCGAGCTAAAACACGTGCGAGAGGATGCATCCCGCAGGCTAGTCGAGTAAAAACACGTGCGAGGTTTTGTGGGATGCGCATGCGCAGGTTTTGTGGGATGCGCATGCGCAGGTTTTGTGGGATGCGCATGCGCAGGTTTTTTGGGATGCGCATGCCTAGTCGAGCAAAAACACGTGCGAGAGGATGCATCCCGCAGGCTAGTCCAGCAAAAACACGTGCGAGAGGATGCATCCCGCAGGCTAGTCGAGTAAAAACACGTGCGAGAGGATGCATCCCGCAGGCTAGTCGAGCAAAAACACGTGCGAGAGGATGCATCCCGCAGGCTAGTCGAGCAAAAACACGTGCGCGGTTTTGTGGGATGCGCATGCGCAGGTTTTTTGGGATGCGCATGGCTAGTCGAGCAAAAACACGTGCGAGAGGATGCATCCCGCAGGGTAGTCGAGTAAAAACACGTGCGAGAGGATGCATCCCGCAGGCTAGTCGAGTAAAAACACGTGCGAGAGGATGCATCCCGCAGGCTAGTCGAGCACAAACACGTGCGAGAGGATGCATCCCGCAGGCTAGTCGAGCAAAAACACGTGCGAGAGGATGCATCCCGCAGGCTAGTCGAGCACAAACACGTGCGAGAGGATGCATCCCGCAGGCTAGTCGAGCAAAAACACGTGCGAGAGGATGCATCCCGCAGGCTAGTCGAGCTAAAACACGTGCGAGAGGATGCATCCCGCAGGCTAGTCGAGTAAAAACACGTGCGAGGTTTTGTGGGATGCGCATGCGCAGGTTTTGTGGGATGCGCATGCGCAGGTTTTGTGGGATGCGCATGCGCAGGTTTTTTGGGATGCGCATGCCTAGTCGAGCAAAAACACGTGCGAGAGGATGCATCCCGCAGGCTAGTCCAGCAAAAACACGTGCGAGAGGATGCATCCCGCAGGCTAGTCGAGTAAAAACACGTGCGAGAGGATGCATCCCGCAGGCTAGTCGAGCACAAACACGTGCGAGAGGATGCATCCTGCAGGCTAGTCGAGTAAAAACACGTGCGAGAGGATGCATCCCGCAGGCTAGTCGAGCAAAAACACGTGCGAGAGGATGCATCCCGCAGGCTAGTCGAGCAAAAACACGTGCGAGGTTTTGTGGGATGCGCATGCGCAGGTTTTTTGGGATGCGCATGGCTAGTCGAGCAAAAACACGTGCGAGAGGATGCATCCCGCAGGCTAGTCGAGTAAAAACACGTGCGAGAGGATGCATCCCGCAGGCTAGTCGAGTAAAAACACGTGCGAGAGGATGCATCCCGCAGGCTAGTCGAGTAAAAACACGTGCGAGAGGATGCATCCCGCAGGCTAGTCGAGTAAAAACACGTGCGAGAGGATGCATCCTGCAGGCTAGTCGAGTAAAAACACGTGCGAGAGGATGCATCCCGCAGGCTAGTCGAGCAAAAACACGTGCGAGAGGATGCATCCCGCAGGCTAGTCGAGCAAAAACACGTGCGAGAGGATGCATCCCGCAGGCTAGTCGAGTAAAAACACGTGCGAGAGGATGCATCCCGCAGGCTAGTCGAGTAAAAACACGTGCGAGGTTTTGTGGGATGCGCATGCGCAGGTTTTTTGGGATGCGCATGGCTAGTCGAGCAAAAACACGTGCGAGAGGATGCATCCCGCAGGGTAGTCGAGTAAAAACACGTGCGAGAGGATGCATCCCGCAGGCTAGTCGAGTAAAAACACGTGCGAGAGGATGCATCCCGCAGGCTAGTCGAGCACAAACACGTGCGAGAGGATGCATCCCGCAGGCTAGTCGAGCAAAAACACGTGCGAGAGGATGCATCCCGCAGGCTAGTCGAGCACAAACACGTGCGAGAGGATGCATCCCGCAGGCTAGTCGAGCAAAAACACGTGCGAGAGGATGCATCCCGCAGGCTAGTCGAGCTAAAACACGTGCGAGAGGATGCATCCCGCAGGCTAGTCGAGTAAAAACACGTGCGAGGTTTTGTGGGATGCGCATGCGCAGGTTTTGTGGGATGCGCATGCGCAGGTTTTGTGGGATGCGCATGCGCAGGTTTTGTGGGATGCGCATGCGCAGGTTTTTTGGGATGCGCATGCCTAGTCGAGCAAAAACACGTGCGAGAGGATGCATCCCGCAGGCTAGTCCAGCAAAAACACGTGCGAGAGGATGCATCCCGCAGGCTAGTCGAGTAAAAACACGTGCGAGAGGATGCATCCCGCAGGCTAGTCGAGCACAAACACGTGCGAGAGGATGCATCCTGCAGGCTAGTCGAGTAAAAACACGTGCGAGAGGATGCATCCCGCAGGCTAGTCGAGCAAAAACACGTGCGAGAGGATGCATCCCGCAGGCTAGTCGAGCAAAAACACGTGCGAGGTTTTGTGGGATGCGCATGCGCAGGTTTTTTGGGATGCGCATGGCTAGTCGAGCAAAAACACGTGCGAGAGGATGCATCCCGCAGGCTAGTCGAGTAAAAACACGTGCGAGAGGATGCATCCCGCAGGCTAGTCGAGTAAAAACACGTGCGAGAGGATGCATCCCGCAGGCTAGTCGAGTAAAAACACGTGCGAGAGGATGCATCCCGCAGGCTAGTCGAGTAAAAACACGTGCGAGAGGATGCATCCCGCAGGCTAGTCGAGTAAAAACACGTGCGAGGTTTTGTGGGATGCGCATGCGCAGGTTTTTTGGGATGCGCATGGCTAGTCGAGTAAAAACACGTGCGAGAGGAAGCATCCCGCAGGATAGTCAAGCAAAAACACGTGCGAGAGGATGCATCCCGCAGGCTAGTCGAGCAAAAACACGTGCGAGAGGATGCATCCCGCAGGCTAGTCGAGTAAAAACACGTGCGAGAGGATGCATCCCGCAGGCTAGTCGAGCACAAACACGTGCGAGAGGATGCATCCCGCAGGCTAGTCGAGTAAAAACACGTGCGAGGTTTTGTGGGATGCGCATGCGCAGGTTTTGTGGGATGCGCATGCGCAGGTTTTTTGGGATGCGCATGCTCAGGTTTTTTGGGATGCGCATGCCTAGTCGAGCAAAAACACGTGCGAGAGGATGCATCCCGCAGGCTAGTCCAGCAAAAACACGTGCGAGAGGATGCATCCCGCAGGCTAGTCGAGTAAAAACACGTGCGAGAGGATGCATCCCGCAGGCTAGTCGAGCACAAACACGTGCGAGAGGATGCATCCTGCAGGCTAGTCGAGTAAAAACACGTGCGAGAGGATGCATCCCGCAGGCTAGTCGAGTAAAAACACGTGCGAGAGGATGCATCCCGCAGGCTAGTCGAGTAAAAACACGTGCGAGAGGATGCATCCCGCAGGCTAGTCGAGTAAAAACACGTGCGAGGTTTTGTGGGATGCGCATGCGCAGGTTTTGTGGGATGCGCATGCGCAGGTTTTTTGGGATGCGCATGGCTAGTCGAGCAAAAACACGTGCGAGAGGATGCATCCCGCAGGGTAGTGGAGTAAAAACACGTGCGAGAGGATGCATCCCGCAGGCTAGTCGAGTAAAAACACGTGCGAGAGGATGCATCCTGCAGGCTAGTCGAGTAAAAACACGTGCGAGAGGATGCATCCCGCTGGCTAGTCGAGCAAAAACACGTGCGAGAGGATGCATCCCGCAGGCTAGTCGAGCAAAAACACGTGCGAGAGGATGCATCCTGCAGGCTAGTCGAGTAAAAACACGTGCGAGGTTTTGTGGGATGCGCATGCGCAGGTTTTGTGGGATGCGCATGCGCAGGTTTTTTGGGATGCGCATGGCTAGTCGAGCAAAAACACGTGCGAGAGGATGCATCCCGCAGGGTAGTGGAGTAAAAACACGTGCGAGAGGATGCATCCCGCAGGCTAGTCGAGTAAAAACACGTGCGAGAGGATGCATCCTGCAGGCTAGTCGAGTAAAAACACGTGCGAGAGGATGCATCCCGCTGGCTAGTCGAGCAAAAACACGTGCGAGAGGATGCATCCCGCAGGCTAGTCGAGCAAAAACACGTGCGAGAGGATGCATCCTGCAGGCTAGTCGAGTAAAAACACGTGCGAGAGGATGCATCCCGCAGGCTAGTCGAGCTAAAACACGTGCGAGAGGATGCATCCCGCAGGCTAGTCGAGTAAAAACACGTGCGAGGTTTTGTGGGATGCGCATGCGCAGGTTTTGTGGGATGCGCATGCGCAGGTTTTGTGGGATGCGCATGCGCAGGTTTTTTGGGATGCGCATGCCTGGTCGAGCAAAAACACGTGTGAGAGGATGCATCCCGCAGGCTAGTCCAGCAAAAACACGTGCGAGAGGATGCATCCCGCAGGCTAGTCGAGTAAAAACACGTGCGAGAGGATGCATCCCGCAGGCTAGTCGAGCAAAAACACGTGCGAGAGGATGCATCCCGCAGGCTAGTCGAGCAAAAACACGTGCGCGGTTTTGTGGGATGCGCATGCGCAGGTTTTTTGGGATGCGCATGGCTAGTCGAGCAAAAACACGTGCGAGAGGATGCATCCCGCAGGGTAGTCGAGTAAAAACACGTGCGAGAGGATGCATCCCGCAGGCTAGTCGAGTAAAAACACGTGCGAGAGGATGCATCCCGCAGGCTAGTCGAGTAAAAACACGTGCGAGAGGATGCATCCCGCAGGCTAGTCGAGCTAAAACACGTGCGAGAGGATGCATCCCGCAGGCTAGTCGAGTAAAAACACGTGCGAGGTTTTGTGGGATGCGCATGCGCAGGTTTTGTGGGATGCGCATGCGCAGGTTTTGTGGGATGCGCATGCGCAGGTTTTTTGGGATGCGCATGCCTGGTCGAGCAAAAACACGTGTGAGAGGATGCATCCCGCAGGCTAGTCCAGCAAAAACACGTGCGAGAGGATGCATCCCGCAGGCTAGTCGAGTAAAAACACGTGCGAGAGGATGCATCCCGCAGGCTAGTCGAGCAAAAACACGTGCGAGAGGATGCATCCCGCAGGCTAGTCGAGCAAAAACACGTGCGCGGTTTTGTGGGATGCGCATGCGCAGGTTTTTTGGGATGCGCATGGCTAGTCGAGCAAAAACACGTGCGAGAGGATGCATCCCGCAGGGTAGTCGAGTAAAAACACGTGCGAGAGGATGCATCCCGCAGGCTAGTCGAGTAAAAACACGTGCGAGAGGATGCATCCCGCAGGCTAGTCGAGCACAAACACGTGCGAGAGGATGCATCCCGCAGGCTAGTCGAGCAAAAACACGTGCGAGAGGATGCATCCCGCAGGCTAGTCGAGCACAAACACGTGCGAGAGGATGCATCCCGCAGGCTAGTCGAGCAAAAACACGTGCGAGAGGATGCATCCCGCAGGCTAGTCGAGCTAAAACACGTGCGAGAGGATGCATCCCGCAGGCTAGTCGAGTAAAAACACGTGCGAGGTTTTGTGGGATGCGCATGCGCAGGTTTTGTGGGATGCGCATGCGCAGGTTTTGTGGGATGCGCATGCGCAGGTTTTGTGGGATGCGCATGCGCAGGTTTTTTGGGATGCGCATGCCTAGTCGAGCAAAAACACGTGCGAGAGGATGCATCCCGCAGGCTAGTCCAGCAAAAACACGTGCGAGAGGATGCATCCCGCAGGCTAGTCGAGTAAAAACACGTGCGAGAGGATGCATCCCGCAGGCTAGTCGAGCACAAACACGTGCGAGAGGATGCATCCTGCAGGCTAGTCGAGTAAAAACACGTGCGAGAGGATGCATCCCGCAGGCTAGTCGAGCAAAAACACGTGCGAGAGGATGCATCCCGCAGGCTAGTCGAGCAAAAACACGTGCGAGGTTTTGTGGGATGCGCATGCGCAGGTTTTTTGGGATGCGCATGGCTAGTCGAGCAAAAACACGTGCGAGAGGATGCATCCCGCAGGCTAGTCGAGTAAAAACACGTGCGAGAGGATGCATCCCGCAGGCTAGTCGAGTAAAAACACGTGCGAGAGGATGCATCCCGCAGGCTAGTCGAGTAAAAACACGTGCGAGAGGATGCATCCCGCAGGCTAGTCGAGTAAAAACACGTGCGAGAGGATGCATCCCGCAGGCTAGTCGAGTAAAAACACGTGCGAGGTTTTGTGGGATGCGCATGCGCAGGTTTTTTGGGATGCGCATGGCTAGTCGAGCAAAAACACGTGCGAGAGGATGCATCCCGCAGGGTAGTCGAGTAAAAACACGTGCGAGAGGATGCATCCCGCAGGCTAGTCGAGTAAAAACACGTGCGAGAGGATGCATCCTGCAGGCTAGTCGAGTAAAAACACGTGCGAGAGGAAGCATCCCGCAGGATAGTCAAGCAAAAACACGTGCGAGAGGATGCATCCCGCAGGCTAGTCGAGCAAAAACACGTGCGAGAGGATGCATCCCGCAGGCTAGTCGAGTAAAAACACGTGCGAGAGGATGCATCCCGCAGGCTAGTCGAGCACAAACACGTGCGAGAGGATGCATCCCGCAGGCTAGTCGAGTAAAAACACATGCGAGGTTTTGTGGGATGCGCATGCGCAGGTTTTTTGGGATGCGCATGCCTAGTCGAGCAAAAACACGTGCGAGAGGATGCATCCCGCAGGCTAGTCGAGTAAAAACACGTGCGAGAGGATGCATCCCGCAGGCTAGTCGAGCAAAAACACGTGCGAGAGGTTGCATCCCGCAGGCTAGTCGAGCAAAAACACGTGCGAGAGGATGCATCCCGCAGGCTAGTCGAGTAAAAACACGTGCGAGAGGATGCATCCCGCATGCTAGTCGAGCACAAACACGTGCGAGAGGATGCATCCCGCAGGCTAGTCGAGTAAAAACACGTGCGAGAGGATGCATCCCGCAGGCTAGTCGAGTAAAAACACGTGCGAGAGGATGCATCCCGCAGGCTAGTCGAGCACAAACACGTGCGAGAGGATGCATCCCGCAGGCTAGTCGAGCAAAAACACGTGCGAGAGGATGCATCCCGCAGGCTAGTCGAGCAAAAACACGTGCGAGAGGATGCATCCCGCAGGCTAGTCGAGCAAAAACACGTGCAAGAGGATGCATCCCGCAGGCTAGTCGAGTAAAAACACGTGCGAGAGGATGCATCCCGCAGGCTAGTCGAGCACAAACACGTGCGAGAGGATGCATCCCGCAGGCTAGTCGAGCAAAAACACGTGCGAGAGGATGCATCCCGCAGGCTAGTCGAGCAAAAACACGTGCGAGAGGATGCATCCCGCAGGCTAGTCGAGTAAAAACACGTGCGAGGTTTTGTGGGATGCGCATGCGCAGGTTTTGTGGGATGCGCATGCGCAGGTTTTTTGGGATGCGCATGCGCAGGTTTTTTGGGATGCGCATGCCTAGTCGAGCAAAAACACGTGCGAGAGGATGCATCCCGCAGGCTAGTCCAGCAAAAACACGTGCGAGAGGATGCATCCCGCAGGCTAGTCGAGTAAAAACACGTGCGAGAGGATGCATCCCGCAGGCTAGTCGAGTAAAAACACGTGCGAGAGGATGCATCCTGCAGGCTAGTCGAGTAAAAACACGTGCGAGAGGATGCATCCCGCAGGCTAGTCGAGTAAAAACACGTGCGAGGTTTTGTGGGATGCGCATGCGCAGGTTTTGTGGGATGCGCATGCGCAGGTTTTGTGGGATGCGCATGCGCAGGTTTTTTGGGATGCGCATGGCTAGTCGAGCAAAAACACGTGCGAGAGGATGCATCCCGCAGGCTAGTCGAGTAAAAACACGTGCGAGAGGATGCATCCCGCAGGCTAGTCGAGTAAAAACACGTGCGAGAGGATGCATCCCGCAGGCTAGTCGAGTAAAAACACGTGCGAGAGGATGCATCCCGCAGGCTAGTCGAGTAAAAACACGTGCGAGAGGATGCATCCCGCAGGCTAGTCGAGTAAAAACACGTGCGAGGTTTTGTGGGATGCGCATGCGCAGGTTTTTTGGAATGCGCATGGCTAGTCGAGCAAAAACACGTGCGAGAGGATGCATCCCGCAGGGTAGTCGAGTAAAAACACGAGCGAGAGGATGCATCCCGCAGGCTAGTCGAGTAAAAACACGTGCGAGAGGATGCATCCCGCAGGCTAGTCGAGTAAAAACACGTGCGAGAGGATGCATCCTGCAGGCTAGTCGAGTAAAAACACGTGCGAGAGGATGCATCCCGCAGGCTAGTCGAGTAAAATCACGTGCGAGGTTTTGTGGGATGCGCATGCGCAGGTTTTGTGGGATGCGCATGCGCAGGTTTTTTGGGATGCGCATGGCTAGTCGAGCAAAAACACGTGCGAGAGGATGCATCCCGCAGGGTAGTCGAGTAAAAACACGTGCGAGAGGATGCATCCCACAGGCTAGTCGAGTAAAAACACGTGCGAGAGGATGCATCCCGCAGGCTAGTCGAGTAAAAACACGTGCGAGAGGATGCATCCCAGAGGCTAGTCGAGTAAAAACACGTGCGAGAGGATGCATCCTGCAGGCTAGTCGAGTAAAAACACGTGCGAGAGGATGCATCCCGCAGGCTAGTCGAGTAAAAACACGTGCGAGGTTTTGTGGGATGCGCATGCGCAGGTTTTTTGGGATGCGCATGCGCAGGTTTTTTGGAATGCGCATGGCTAGTCGAGCAAAAACACGTGCGAGAGGATGCATCCCGCAGGGTAGTCGAGTAAAAACACGAGCGAGAGGATGCATCCCGCAGGCTAGTCGAGTAAAAACACGTGCGAGAGGATGCATCCCGCAGGCTAGTCGAGTAAAAACACGTGCGAGAGGATGCATCCTGCAGGCTAGTCGAGTAAAAACACGTGCGAGAGGATGCATCCCGCAGGCTAGTCGAGTAAAATCACGTGCGAGGTTTTGTGGGATGCGCATGCGCAGGTTTTGTGGGATGCGCATGCGCAGGTTTTTTGGGATGCGCATGGCTAGTCGAGCAAAAACACGTGCGAGAGGATGCATCCCGCAGGGTAGTCGAGTAAAAACACGTGCGAGAGGATGCATCCCACAGGCTAGTCGAGTAAAAACACGTGCGAGAGGATGCATCCCGCAGGCTAGTCGAGTAAAAACACGTGCGAGAGGATGCATCCCAGAGGCTAGTCGAGTAAAAACACGTGCGAGAGGATGCATCCTGCAGGCTAGTCGAGTAAAAACACGTGCGAGAGGATGCATCCCGCAGGCTAGTCGAGTAAAAACACGTGCGAGGTTTTGTGGGATGCGCATGCGCAGGTTTTTTGGGATGCGCATGCCTAGTCGAGCAAAAACACGTGCGAGAGGATGCATCCCGCAGGCTAGTCCAGCAAAAACACGTGCGAGAGGATGCATCCCGCAGGCTAGTCGAGTAAAAACACGTGCGAGAGGATGCATCCCGCAGGCTAGTCGAGCACAAACACGTGCGAGAGGATGCATCCTGCAGGCTAGTCGAGTTAAAACACGTGCGAGAGGATGCATCCCGCAGGCTAGTCGAGCAAAAACACGTGCGAGAGGATGCATCCCGCAGGCTAGTCGAGCAAAAACACGTGCGGGGTTTTGTGGGATGCGCATGCGCAGGTTTTTTGGGATGCGCATGGCTAGTAGAGCAAAAACACGTGCGAGAGGATGCATCCCGCAGGCTAGTCGAGTAAAAACACGTGCGAGAGGATGCATCCTGCTGGCTAGTCGAGCAAAAACACGTGCGAGAGGATGCATCCCGCAGGCTAGTCGAGCAAAAACACGTGCGAGAGGATGCATCCCGCAGGCTAGTCGAGCACAAACACGTGCGAGAGGATGCATCCCAGAGGCTAGTCGAGTAAAAACACGTGCGAGAGGATGCATCCTGCAGGCTAGTCGAGTAAAAACACGTGCGAGAGGATGCATCCCGCAGGCTAGTCGAGTAAAAACACGTGCGAGGTTTTGTGGGATGCGCATGCGCAGGTTTTTTGGGATGCGCATGCCTAGTCGAGCAAAAACACGTGCGAGAGGATGCATCCCGCAGGCTAGTCCAGCCAAAACACGTGCGAGAGGATGCATCCCGCAGGCTAGTCGAGTAAAAACACGTGCGAGAGGATGCATCCCGCAGGCTAGTCGAGCAAAAACACGTGCGAGAGGATGCATCCCGCAGGCTAGTCGAGCAAAAACACGTGCGGGGTTTTGTGGGATGCGCATGCGCAGGTTTTTTGGGATGCGCATGGCTAGTCGAGCAAAAACACGTGCGAGAGGATGCATCCCGCAGGCTAGTCGAGTAAAAACACGTGCGAGAGGATGCATCCCGCAGGCTAGTCGAGTAAAAACACGTGCGAGAGGATGCATCCCGCAGGCTAGTCGAGTAAAAACACGTGCGAGAGGATGCATCCCGCAGGCTAGTCGAGTAAAAACACGTGCGAGAGGATGCATCCCGCAGGCTAGTCGAGTAAAAACACGTGCGAGGTTTTGTGGGATGCGCATGCGCAGGTTTTTTGGGATGCGCATGGCTAGTCGAGCAAAAACACGTGCGAGAGGATGCATCCCGCAGGGTAGTCGAGTAAAAACACGTGCGAGAGGATGCATCCCGCAGGCTAGTCGAGTAAAAACACGTGCGAGAGGATGCATCCCGCAGGCTAGTCGAGTAAAAACACGTGCGAGAGGATGCATCCCGCAGGCTAGTCGAGTAAAAACACGTGCGAGGTTTTGTGGGATGCGCATGCGCAGGTTTTGTGGG
The DNA here is from genome assembly GCF_051020765.1 of Lasioglossum baleicum. Taxonomy (NCBI): domain Eukaryota; kingdom Metazoa; phylum Arthropoda; class Insecta; order Hymenoptera; family Halictidae; genus Lasioglossum; species Lasioglossum baleicum. Next base: position 730,652 of record NW_027469127.1, read on the forward strand.
ATGCGCATGCGCAGGTTTTTTGGGATGCGCATGCGCAGGTTTTTTGGAATGCGCATGGCTAGTCGAGCAAAAACACGTGCGAGAGGATGCATCCCGCAGGGTAGTCGAGTAAAAACACAAGCGAGAGGATGCATCCCGCAGGCTAGTCGAGTAAAAACACGTGCGAGAGGATGCATCCCGCAGGCTAGTCGAGTAAAAACACGTGCGAGAGGATGCATCCTGCAGGCTAGTCGAGTAAAAACACGTGCGAGAGGATGCATCCCGCAGGCTAGTCGAGTAAAATCACGTGCGAGGTTTTGTGGGATGCGCATGCGCAGGTTTTGTGGGATGCGCATGCGCAGGTTTTTTGGGATGCGCATGGCTAGTCGAGCAAAAACACGTGCGAGAGGATGCATCCCGCAGGGTAGTCGAGTAAAAACACGTGCGAGAGGATGCATCCCACAGGCTAGTCGAGTAAAAACACGTGCGAGAGGATGCATCCCGCAGGCTAGTCGAGTAAAAACACGTGCGAGAGGATGCATCCCAGAGGCTAGTCGAGTAAAAACACGTGCGAGAGGATGCATCCTGCAGGCTAGTCGAGTAAAAACACGTGCGAGAGGATGCATCCCGCAGGCTAGTCGAGTAAAAACACGTGCGAGGTTTTGTGGGATGCGCATGCGCAGGTTTTTTGGGATGCGCATGCCTAGTCGAGCAAAAACACGTGCGAGAGGATGCATCCCGCAGGCTAGTCCAGCAAAAACACGTGCGAGAGGATGCATCCCGCAGGCTAGTCGAGTAAAAACACGTGCGAGAGGATGCATCCCGCAGGCTAGTCGAGCACAAACACGTGCGAGAGGATGCATCCTGCAGGCTAGTCGAGTAAAAACACGTGCGAGAGGATGCATCCCGCAGGCTAGTCGAGCAAAAACACGTGCGAGAGGATGCATCCCGCAGGCTAGTCGAGCAAAAACACGTGCGGGGTTTTGTGGGATGCGCATGCGCAGGTTTTTTGGGATGCGCATGGCTAGTCGAGCAAAAACACGTGCGAGAGGATGCATCCCGCAGGCTAGTCGAGTAAAAACACGTGCGAGAGGATGCATCCTGCTGGCTAGTCGAGCAAAAACACGTGCGAGAGGATGCATCCCGCAGGCTAGTCGAGCAAAAACACGTGCGAGAGGATGCATCCCGCAGGCTAGTCGAGTAAAAACACGTGCGAGAGGATGCATCCCGCAGGCTAGTCGAGTAAAAACACGTGCGAGGTTTTGTGGGATGCGCATGCGCAGGTTTTTTGGGATGCGCATGGCTAGTCGAGCAAAAACACGTGCGAGAGGATGCATCCCGCAGGGTAGTCGAGTAAAAACACGTGCGAGAGGATGCATCCCGCAGGCTAGTCGAGTAAAAACATGTGCGAGGTTTTGTGGGATGCGCATGCGCAGGTTTTGTGGGATGCGCATGCGCAGGTTTTGTGGGATGCGCATGCGCAGGTTTTTTGGGATGCGCATGCCTAGTCGAGCAAAAACACGTGCGAGAGGATGCATCCCGCAGGCTAGTCCAGCAAAAACACGTGCGAGAGGATGCATCCCGCAGGCTAGTCGAGTAAAAACACGTGCGAGAGGATGCATCCCGCAGGCTAGTCGAGCACAAACACGTGCGAGAGGATGCATCCTGCAGGCTAGTCGAGTAAAAACACGTGCGAGAGGATGCATCCCGCAGGCTAGTCGAGCAAAAACACGTGCGAGAGGATGCATCCCGCAGGCTAGTCGAGCAAAAACACGTGCGAGGTTTTGTGGGATGCGCATGCGCAGGTTTTTTGGGATGCGCATGGCTAGTCGAGCAAAAACACGTGCGAGAGGATGCATTCCGCAGGCTAGTCGAGTAAAAACACGTGCGAGAGGATGCATCCTGCAGGCTAGTCGAGTAAAAACACGTGCGAGAGGATGCATCCCGCAGGCTAGTCGAGTAAAAACACGTGCGAGAGGATGCATCCCGCAGGCTAGTCGAGTAAAAACACGTGCGAGAGGATGCATCCCGCAGGCTAGTCGAGTAAAAACACGTGCGAGAGGATGCATCCCGCAGGCTAGTCGAGTAAAAACACGTGCGAGGTTTTGTGGGATGCGCATAAGCAGGTTTTTTGGGATGCGCATGGCTAGTCGAGCAAAAACACGTGCGAGAGGATGCATCCCGCAGGGTAGTCGAGTAAAAACACGTGCGAGAGGATGCATCCCGCAGGCTAGTCGAGTAAAAACACGTGCGAGAGGATGCATCCCGCAGGCTAGTCGAGTAAAAACACGTGCGAGAGGATGCATCCCGCAGGCTAGTCGAGTAAAAACACGTGCGAGGTTTTGTGGGATGCGCATGCGCAGGTTTTTTGGGATGCGCATGGCTAGTCGAGCAAAAACACGTGCGAGAGGATGCATCCCGCAGGGTAGTCGAGTAAAAACACGTGCGAGAGGATGCATCCCGCAGGCTAGTCGAGTAAAAACACGTGCGAGAGGATGCATCCCGCAGGCTAGTCGAGTAAAAACACGTGCGAGAGGATGCATCCCGCAGGCTAGTCGAGTAAAAACACGTGCGAGGTTTTGTGGGATGCGCATGCACAGGTTTTGTGGGATGCGCATGCGCAGGTTTTTTGGGATGCGCATGCCTAGTCGAGCAAAAACACGTGCGAGAGGATGCATCCCGCAGGCTAGTCGAGCAAAAACACGTGCGAGAGGATGCATCCCGCAGGCTAGTCGAGTAAAAACACGTGCGAGAGGATGCATCCCGCAGGCTAGTCGAGTAAAAACACGTGCGAGAGGATGCATCCCGCAGGCTAGTCGACTAAAAACACGTGCGAGGTTTTGTGGGATGCGCATGCGCAGGTTTTGTGGGATGCGCATGCGCAGGTTTTTTGGGATGCGCAAGGCTAGTCGAGCAAAAACACGTGCGAGAGGATGCATCCCGCAGGCTAGTCGAGTAAAAACACGTGCGAGGTTTTGTGGGATGCGCATGCGCAGGTTTTGTGGGATGCGCATGCGCAGGTTTTTTGGGATGCGCATGGCTAGTCGAGTAAAAACACGTGCGAGAGGATGCATCCCGCAGGCTAGTCGAGTAAAAACACGTGCGAGAGGATGCATCCCGCAGGCTAGTCGAGTAAAAACACGTGCGAGAGGATGCATCCCGCAGGCTAGTCGAGTAAAAACACGTGCGAGGTTTTGTGGGATGCGCATGCGCAGGTTTTTTGGGATGCGCATGCCTAGTCGAGCAAAAACACGTGCGAGAGGATGCATCCCGCAGGCTAGTCCAGCAAAAACACGTGCGAGAGGATGCATCCCGCAGGCTAGTCGAGTAAAAACACGTGCGAGAGGATGCATCCCGCAGGCTAGTCGAGTAAAAACACGTGCGAGAGGATGCATCCTGCAGGCTAGTCGAGTAAAAACACGTGCGAGAGGATGCATCCCGCAGGCTAGTCGAGTAAAAACACGTGCGAGGTTTTGTGGGATGCGCATGCGCAGGTTTTGTGGGATGCGCATGCGCAGGTTTTTTGGGATGCGCATGGCTAGTCGAGCAAAAACACGTGCGAGAGGATGCATCCCGCAGGGTAGTCGAGTAAAAACACGTGCGAGAGGATGCATCCCGCAGGCTAGTCGAGTAAAAACACGTGCGAGAGGATGCATCCCGCAGGCTAGTCGAGTAAAAACACGTGCGAGGTTTTGTGGGATGCGCATGCGCAGGCTTTTTGGGATGCGCATGGCTAGTCGAGCAAAAACACGTGCGAGAGGATGCATCCCGCAGGGTAGTTGAGTAAAAACACGTGCGAGAGGATGCATCCCGCAGGCGAGTCGAGTAAAAACACGTGCGAGAGGATGCATCCTACAGGCTAGTCGAGTAAAAACACGTGCGAGAGGATGCATCCCGCAGGCTAGTAGAGCAAAAACACGTGCGAGAGGATGCATCCCGCAGGCTAGTCGAGTAAAAACACGTGCGAGGTTTTGTGGGATGCGCATGCGCAGGTTTTCTGGGATGCGCATGGCTAGTCGAGCAAAAACACGTGCGAGAGGATGCATCCCGCAGGCTAGTCGAGTAAAAACACGTGCGAGAGGATGCATCCCGCAGGCTAGTCGAGTAAAAACACGTGCGAGAGGATGCATCCCGTAGGCTAGTCGAGTAAAAACACGTGCGAGAGTATGCATCCCGCAGGCTAGTCGAGTAAAAACACGTGCGAGGTTTTGTGGGATGCGCATGCGCAGGTTTTCTGGGATGCGCATGGCTAGTCGAGCAAAAACACGTGCGAGAGGATGCATCCCGCAGGGTAGTCGAGTAAAAACACGTGCGAGAGGATGCATCCCGCAGGCTAGTCGAGTAAAAACACGTGCGAGAGTATGCATCCTGCAGGCTAGTCGAGTAAAAACACGTGCGAGAGGATGCATCCTGCTGGCTAGTCGAGCAAAAACACGTGCGAGAGGATGCATCCCGCAGGCTAGTCGAGCAAAAACACGTGCGAGAGGATGCATCCCGCAGGCTAGTCGAGTAAAAACACGTGCGAGAGGATGCATCCCGCAGGCTAGTCGAGTAAAAACACGTGCGAGGTTTTGTGGGATGCGCATGCGCAGGTTTTTTGGGATGCGCATGGCTAGTCGAGCAAAAACACGTGCGAGAGGATGCATCCCGCAGGGTAGTCGAGTAAAAACACGTGCGAGAGGATGCATCCCGCAGGCTAGTCGAGTAAAAACATGTGCGAGGTTTTGTGGGATGCGCATGCGCAGGTTTTGTGGGATGCGCATGCGCAGGTTTTGTGGGATGCGCATGCGCAGGTTTTTTGGGATGCGCATGCCCAGTCGAGCAAAAACACGTGCGAGAGGATGCATCCCGCAGGCTAGTCCAGCAAAAACACGTGCGAGAGGATGCATCCCGCAGGCTAGTCGAGTAAAAACACGTGCGAGAGGATGCATCCCGCAGGCTAGTCGAGCACAAACACGTGCGAGAGGATGCATCCTGCAGGCTAGTCGAGTAAAAACACGTGCGAGAGGATGCATCCCGCAGGCTAGTCGAGCAAAAACACGTGCGAGAGGATGCATCCCGCAGGCTAGTCGAGCAAAAACACGTGCGAGGTTTTGTGGGATGCGCATGCGCAGGTTTTTTGGGATGCGCATGGCTAGTCGAGCAAAAACACGTGCGAGAGGATGCATTCCGCAGGCTAGTCGAGTAAAAACACGTGCGAGAGGATGCATCCCGCAGGCTAGTCGAGTAAAAACACGTGCGAGAGGATGCATCCCGCAGGCTAGTCGAGTAAAAACACGTGCGAGAGGATGCATCCCGCAGGCTAGTCGAGTAAAAACACGTGCGAGAGGATGCATCCCGCAGGCTAGTCGAGTAAAAACACGTGCGAGAGGATGCATCCCGCAGGCTAGTCGAGTAAAAACACGTGCGAGGTTTTGTGGGATGCGCATGCGCAGGTTTTTTGGGATGCGCATGGCTAGTCGAGCAAAAACACGTGCGAGAGGATGCATCCCGCAGGGTAGTCGAGTAAAAACACGTGCGAGAGGATGCATCCCGCAGGCTAGTCGAGTAAAAACACGTGCGAGAGGATGCATCCTGCAGGCTAGTCGAGTAAAAACACGTGCGAGAGGATGCATCCCGCAGGCTAGTCGAGCAAAAACACGTGCGAGAGGATGCATCCCGCAGGCTAGTCGAGCAAAAACACGTGCGAGAGGATGCATCCCGCAGGCTAGTCGAGTAAAAACACGTGCGAGAGGATGCATCCCGCAGGCTAGTCGAGTAAAAACACGTGCGAGGTTTTGTGGGATGCGCATGCGCAGGTTTTTTGGGATGCGCATGGCTAGTCGAGCAAAAACACGTGCGAGAGGATGCATCCCGCAGGGTAGTCGAGTAAAAACACGTGCGAGAGGATGCATCCCGCAGGCTAGTCGAGTAAAAACACGTGCGAGAGGATGCATCCCGCAGGCTAGTCGAGCACAAACACGTGCGAGAGGATGCATCCCGCAGGCTAGTCGAGTAAAAACACGTGCGAGAGGATGCATCCCGCAGGCTAGTCGAGTAAAAACACGTGCGAGAGGATGCATCCCGCAGGCTAGTCGAGTAAAAACACGTGCGAGGTTTTGTGGGATGCGCATGCGCAGGTTTTGTGGGATGCGCATGCGCAGGTTGTTTGGGATGCGCATGGCTAGTCGAGCAAAAACACGTGCGAGAGGATGCATCCCGCAGGCTAGTCGAGCACAAACACGTGCGAGAGGATGCATCCCGCAGGCTAGTCGAGTAAAAACACATGCGAGGTTTTGTGGGATGCGCATGCGCAGGTTTTGTGGGATGCGCATGCGCAGGTTTTTTGGGATGCGCATGCGCAGGTTTTTTGGGATGCGCATGCCTAGTCGAGCAAAAACACGTGCGAGAGGATGCATACCGCAGGCTAGTCGAGTAAAAACACGTGCGAGAGGATGCATCCCGCAGGCTAGTCGAGCAAAAACACGTGCGAGAGGTTGCATCCCGCAGGCTAGTCGAGCAAAAACACGTGCGAGAGGATGCATCCCGCAGGCTAGTCGAGTAAAAACACGTGCGAGAGGATGCATCCCGCAGGCTAGTCGAGTAAAAACACGTGCGAGAGGATGCATCCCGCAGGCTAGTCGAGTAAAAACACGTGCGAGAGGATGCATCCCGCAGGCTAGTCGAGCACAAACACGTGCGAGAGGATGCATCCCGCAGGCTAGTCGAGCAAAAACACGTGCGAGAGGATGCATCCCGCAGGCTAGTCGAGCAAAAACACGTGCGAGAGGATGCATCCCGCAGGCTAGTCGAGCAAAAACACGTGCGAGAGGATGCATCCCGCAGGCTAGTCGAGTAAAAACACGTGCGAGAGGATGCATCCCGCAGGCTAGTCGAGCACAAACACGTGCGAGAGGATGCATCCCGCAGGCTAGTCGAGCAAAAACACGTGCGAGAGGATGCATCCCGCAGGCTAGTCGAGCAAAAACACGTGCGAGAGGATGCATCCCGCAGGCTAGTCGAGTAAAAACACGTGCGAGAGGATGCATCCCGCAGGCTAGTCGAGTAAAAACACGTGCGAGGTTTTGTGGGATGCGCATGCGCAGGTTTTGTGGGATGCGCATGCGCAGGTTTTTTGGGATGCGCATGCGCAGGTTTTTTGGGATGCGCATGCCTAGTCGAGCAAAAACACGTGCGAGAGGATGCATCCCGCAGGCTAGTCCAGCAAAAACACGTGCGAGAGGATGCATCCCGCAGGCTAGTCGAGTAAAAACACGTGCGAGAGGATGCATCCCGCAGGCTAGTCGAGTAAAAACACGTGCGAGAGGATGCATCCTGCATGCTAGTCGAGTAAAAACACGTGCGAGAGGATGCATCCCGCAGGCTAGTCGAGTAAAAACACGTGCGAGGTTTTGTGGGATGCGCATGCGCAGGTTTTGTGGGATGCGCATGCGCAGGTTTTGTGGGATGCGCATGCGCAGGTTTTTTGGGATGCGCATGGCTAGTCGAGCAAAAACACGTGCGAGAGGATGCATCCCGCAGGCTAGTCGAGTAAAAACACGTGCGAGAGGATGCATCCCGCAGGCTAGTCGAGTAAAAACACGTGCGAGAGGATGCATCCCGCAGGCTAGTCGAGTAAAAACACGTGCGAGAGGATGCATCCCGCAGGCTAGTCGAGTAAAAACACGTGCGAGAGGATGCATCCCGCAGGCTAGTCGAGTAAAAACACGTGCGAGGTTTTGTGGGATGCGCATGCGCAGGTTTTGTGGGATGCGCATGCGCAGGTTTTTTGGGATGCGCATGCGCAGGTTTTTTGGAATGCGCATGGCTAGTCGAGCAAAAACACGTGCGAGAGGATGCATCCCGCAGGGTAGTCGAGTAAAAACACGAGCGAGAGGATGCATCCCGCAGGCTAGTCGAGTAAAAACACGTGCGAGAGGATGCATCCCGCAGGCTAGTCGAGTAAAAACACGTGCGAGAGGATGCATCCTGCAGGCTAGTCGAGTAAAAACACGTGCGAGAGGATGCATCCCGCAGGCTAGTCGAGTAAAATCACGTGCGAGGTTTTGTGGGATGCGCATGCGCAGGTTTTGTGGGATGCGCATGCGCAGGTTTTTTGGGATGCGCATGGCTAGTCGAGCAAAAACACGTGCGAGAGGATGCATCCCGCAGGGTAGTCGAGTAAAAACACGTGCGAGAGGATGCATCCCGCAGGCTAGTCGAGTAAAAACACGTGCGAGAGGATGCATCCCGCAGGCTAGTCGAGTAAAAACACGTGCGAGAGGATGCATCCCAGAGGCTAGTCGAGTAAAAACACGTGCGAGAGGATGCATCCTGCAGGCTAGTCGAGTAAAAACACGTGCGAGAGGATGCATCCCGCAGGCTAGTCCAGCAAAAACACGTGCGAGAGGATGCATCCCGCAGGCTAGTCGAGTAAAAACACGTGCGAGAGGATGCATCCCGCAGGCTAGTCGAGCACAAACACGTGCGAGAGGATGCATCCTGCAGGCTAGTCGAGTAAAAACACGTGCGAGAGGATGCATCCCGCAGGCTAGTCGAGCAAAAACACGTGCGAGAGGATGCATCCCGCAGGCTAGTCGAGCAAAAACACGTGCGGGGTTTTGTGGGATGCGCATGCGCAGGTTTTTTGGGATGCGCATGGCTAGTCGAGCAAAAACACGTGCGAGAGGATGCATCCCGCAGGCTAGTCGAGTAAAAACACGTGCGAGAGGATGCATCCCGCAGGCTAGTCGAGTAAAAACACGTGCGAGAGGATGCATCCCGCAGGCTAGTCGAGTAAAAACACGTGCGAGAGGATGCATCCCGCAGGCTAGTCGAGTAAAAACACGTGCGAGGTTTTGTGGGATGCGCATGCGCAGGTTTTTTGGGATGCGCATGGCTAGTCGAGCAAAAACACGTGCGAGAGGATGCATCCCGCAGGGTAGTCGAGTAAAAACACGTGCGAGAGGATGCATCCCGCAGGCTAGTCGAGTAAAAACACGTGCGAGAGGATGCATCCCGCAGGCTAGTCGAGTAAAAACACGTGCGAGAGGATGCATCCCGCAGGCTAGTCGAGTAAAAACACGTGCGAGGTTTTGTGGGATGCGCATGCACAGGTTTTGTGGGATGCGCATGCGCAGGTTTTTTGGGATGCGCATGCCTAGTCGAGCAAAAACACGTGCGAGAGGATGCATCCCGCAGGCTAGTCGAGCAAAAACACGTGCGAGAGGATGCATCCCGCAGGCTAGTCGAGTAAAAACACGTGCGAGAGGATGCATCCCGCAGGCTAGTCGAGTAAAAACACGTGCGAGAGGATGCATCCCGCAGGCTAGTCGACTAAAAACACGTGCGAGGTTTTGTGGGATGCGCATGCGCAGGTTTTGTGGGATGCGCATGCGCAGGTTTTTTGGGATGCGCAAGGCTAGTCGAGCAAAAACACGTGCGAGAGGATGCATCCCGCAGGCTAGTCGAGTAAAAACACGTGCGAGGTTTTGTGGGATGCGCATGCGCAGGTTTTGTGGGATGCGCATGCGCAGGTTTTTTGGGATGCGCATGGCTAGTCGAGTAAAAACACGTGCGAGAGGATGCATCCCGCAGGCTAGTCGAGTAAAAACACGTGCGAGAGGATGCATCCCGCAGGCTAGTCGAGTAAAAACACGTGCGAGAGGATGCATCCCGCAGGATAGTCGAGTAAAAACACGTGCGAGGTTTTGTGGGATGCGCATGCGCAGGTTTTTTGGGATGCGCATGCCTAGTCGAGCAAAAACACGTGCGAGAGGATGCATCCCGCAGGCTAGTCCAGCAAAAACACGTGCGAGAGGATGCATCCCGCAGGCTAGTCGAGTAAAAACACGTGCGAGAGGATGCATCCCGCAGGCTAGTCGAGTAAAAACACGTGCGAGAGGATGCATCCTGCAGGCTAGTCGAGTAAAAACACGTGCGAGAGGATGCATCCCGCAGGCTAGTCGAGTAAAAACACGTGCGAGGTTTTGTGGGATGCGCATGCGCAGGTTTTGTGGGATGCGCATGCGCAGGTTTTTTGGGATGCGCATGGCTAGTCGAGCAAAAACACGTGCGAGAGGATGCATCCCGCAGGGTAGTCGAGTAAAAACACGTGCGAGAGGATGCATCCCGCAGGCTAGTCGAGTAAAAACACGTGCGAGAGGATGCATCCCGCAGGCTAGTCGAGTAAAAACACGTGCGAGGTTTTGTGGGATGCGCATGCGCAGGCTTTTTGGGATGCGCATGGCTAGTCGAGCAAAAACACGTGCGAGAGGATGCATCCCGCAGGGTAGTTGAGTAAAAACACGTGCGAGAGGATGCATCCCGCAGGCGAGTCGAGTAAAAACACGTGCGAGAGGATGCATCCTACAGGCTAGTCGAGTAAAAACACGTGCGAGAGGATGCATCCCGCAGGCTAGTAGAGCAAAAACACGTGCGAGAGGATGCATCCCGCAGGCTAGTCGAGTAAAAACACGTGCGAGGTTTTGTGGGATGCGCATGCGCAGGTTTTCTGGGATGCGCATGGCTAGTCGAGCAAAAACACGTGCGAGAGGATGCATCCCGCAGGCTAGTCGAGTAAAAACACGTGCGAGAGGATGCATCCCGCAGGCTAGTCGAGTAAAAACACGTGCGAGAGGATGCATCCCGTAGGCTAGTCGAGTAAAAACACGTGCGAGGTTTTGTGGGATGCGCATGCGCAGGTTTTGTGGGATGCGCATGCGCAGGTTTTTTGGGATGCGCATGGCTAGTCGAGCAAAAACACGTGCGAGAGGATGCATCCCGCAGGGTAGTCGAGTAAAAACACGTGCGAGAGGATGCATCCCGCAGGCTAGTCGAGTAAAAACACGTGCGAGAGTATGCATCCTGCAGGCTAGTCGAGTAAAAACACGTGCGAGAGGATGCATCCTGCTGGCTAGTCGAGCAAAAACACGTGCGAGAGGATGCATCCCGCAGGCTAGTCGAGCAAAAACACGTGCGAGAGGATGCATCCCGCAGGCTAGTCGAGTAAAAACACGTGCGAGAGGATGCATCCCGCAGGCTAGTCGAGTAAAAACACGTGCGAGGTTTTGTGGGATGCGCATGCGCAGGTTTTTTGGGATGCGCATGGCTAGTCGAGCAAAAACACGTGCGAGAGGATGCATCCCGCAGGGTAGTCGAGTAAAAACACGTGCGAGAGGATGCATCCCGCAGGCTAGTCGAGTAAAAACATGTGCGAGGTTTTGTGGGATGCGCATGCGCAGGTTTTGTGGGATGCGCATGCGCAGGTTTTGTGGGATGCGCATGCGCAGGTTTTTTGGGATGCGCATGCCCAGTCGAGCAAAAACACGTGCGAGAGGATGCATCCCGCAGGCTAGTCCAGCAAAAACACGTGCGAGAGGATGCATCCCGCAGGCTAGTCGAGTAAAAACACGTGCGAGAGGATGCATCCCGCAGGCTAGTCGAGCACAAACACGTGCGAGAGGATGCATCCTGCAGGCTAGTCGAGTAAAAACACGTGCGAGAGGATGCATCCCGCAGGCTAGTCGAGCAAAAACACGTGCGAGAGGATGCATCCCGCAGGCTAGTCGAGCAAAAACACGTGCGAGGTTTTGTGGGATGCGCATGCGCAGGTTTTTTGGGATGCGCATGGCTAGTCGAGCAAAAACACGTGCGAGAGGATGCATTCCGCAGGCTAGTCGAGTAAAAACACGTGCGAGGTTTTGTGGGATGCGCATGCGCAGGTTTTTTGGGATGCGCATGGCTAGTCGAGCAAAAACACGTGCGAGAGGATGCATCCCGCAGGCTAGTCGAGTAAAAACACGTGCGAGAGGATGCATCCCGCAGGCTAGTCGAGTAAAAACACGTGCGAGAGGATGCATCCCGCAGGCTAGTCGAGTAAAAACACGTGCGAGGTTTTGTGGGATGCGCATGCACAGGTTTTGTGGGATGCGCATGCGCAGGTTTTTTGGGATGCGCATGCCTAGTCGAGCAAAAACACGTGCGAGAGGATGCATCCCGCAGGCTAGTCGAGCAAAAACACGTGCGAGAGGATGCATCCCGCAGGCTAGTCGAGTAAAAACACGTGCGAGAGGATGCATCCCGCAGGCTAGTCGAGTAAAAACACGTGCGAGAGGATGCATCCCGCAGGCTAGTCGACTAAAAACACGTGCGAGGTTTTGTGGGATGCGCATGCGCAGGTTTTGTGGGATGCGCATGCGCAGGTTTTTTGGGATGCGCAAGGCTAGTCGAGCAAAAACACGTGCGAGAGGATGCATCCCGCAGGCTAGTCGAGTAAAAACACGTGCGAGGTTTTGTGGGATGCGCATGCGCAGGTTTTGTGGGATGCGCATGCGCAGGTTTTTTGGGATGCGCATGGCTAGTCGAGTAAAAACACGTGCGAGAGGATGCATCCCGCAGGCTAGTCAAGTAAAAACACGTGCGAGAGGATGCATCCCGCAGGCTAGTCGAGTAAAAACACGTGCGAGAGGATGCATCCCGCAGGCTAGTCGAGTAAAAACACGTGCGAGGTTTTGTGGGATGCGCATGCGCAGGTTTTTTGGGATGCGCATGCCTAGTCGAGCAAAAACACGTGCGAGAGGATGCATCCCGCAGGCTAGTCCAGCAAAAACACGTGCGAGAGGATGCATCCCGCAGGCTAGTCGAGTAAAAACACGTGCGAGAGGATGCATCTCGCAGGCTAGTCGAGTAAAAACACGTGCGAGAGGATGCATCCTGCAGGCTAGTCGAGTAAAAACACGTGCGAGAGGATGCATCCCGCAGGCTAGTCGAGTAAAAACACGTGCGAGGTTTTGCGGGATGCGCATGCGCAGGTTTTGTGGGATGCGCATGCGCAGGTTTTTTGGGATGCGCATGGCTAGTCGAGCAAAAACACGTGCGAGAGGATGCATCCCGCAGGGTAGTCGAGTAAAAACACGTGCGAGAGGATGCATCCCGCAGGCTAGTCGAGTAAAAACACGTGCGAGAGGATGCATCCCGCAGGCTAGTCGAGTAAAAACACGTGCGAGGTTTTGTGGGATGCGCATGCGCAGGCTTTTTGGGATGCGCATGGCTAGTCGAGCAAAAACACGTGCGAGAGGATGCATCCCGCAGGGTAGTTGAGTAAAAACACGTGCGAGAGGATGCATCCCGCAGGCGAGTCGAGTAAAAACACGTGCGAGAGGATGCATCCTACAGGCTAGTCGAGTAAAAACACGTGCGAGAGGATGCATCCCGCAGGCTAGTAGAGCAAAAACACGTGCGAGAGGATGCATCCCGCAGGCTAGTCGAGTAAAAACACGTGCGAGGTTTTGTGGGATGCGCATGCGCAGGTTTTCTGGGATGCGCATGGCTAGTCGAGCAAAAACACGTGCGAGAGGATGCATCCCGCAGGCTAGTCGAGTAAAAACACGTGCGAGAGGATGCATCCCGCAGGCTAGTCGAGTAAAAACACGTGCGAGAGGATGCATCCCGTAGGCTAGTCGAGTAAAAACACGTGCGAGGTTTTGTGGGATGCGCATGCGCAGGTTTTGTGGGATGCGCATGCGCAGGTTTTTTGGGATGCGCATGGCTAGTCGAGCAAAAACACGTGCGAGAGGATGCATCCCGCAGGGTAGTCGAGTAAAAACACGTGCGAGAGGATGCATCCCGCAGGCTAGTCGAGTAAAAACACGTGCGAGAGTATGCATCCTGCAGGCTAGTCGAGTAAAAACACGTGCGAGAGGATGCATCCTGCTGGCTAGTCGAGCAAAAACACGTGCGAGAGGATGCATCCCGCAGGCTAGTCGAGCAAAAACACGTGCGAGAGGATGCATCCCGCAGGCTAGTCGAGTAAAAACACGTGCGAGAGGATGCATCCCGCAGGCTAGTCGAGTAAAAACACGTGCGAGGTTTTGTGGGATGCGCATGCGCAGGTTTTTTGGGATGCGCATGGCTAGTCGAGCAAAAACACGTGCGAGAGGATGCATCCCGCAGGGTAGTCGAGTAAAAACACGTGCGAGAGGATGCATCCCGCAGGCTAGTCGAGTAAAAACATGTGCGAGGTTTTGTGGGATGCGCATGCACAGGTTTTGTGGGATGCGCATGCGCAGGTTTTGTGGGATGCGCATGCGCAGGTTTTTTGGGATGCGCATGCCTAGTCGAGCAAAAACACGTGCGAGAGGATGCATCCCGCAGGCTAGTCCAGCAAAAACACGTGCGAGAGGATGCATCCCGCAGGCTAGTCGAGTAAAAACACGTGCGAGAGGATGCATCCCGCAGGCTAGTCGAGCACAAACACGTGCGAGAGGATGCATCCTGCAGGCTAGTCGAGTAAAAACACGTGCGAGAGGATGCATCCCGCAGGCTAGTCGAGCAAAAACACGTGCGAGAGGATGCATCCCGCAGGCTAGTCGAGCAAAAACACGTGCGAGGTTTTGTGGGATGCGCATGCGCAGGTTTTTTGGGATGCGCATGGCTAGTCGAGCAAAAACACGTGCGAGAGGATGCATTCCGCAGGCTAGTCGAGTAAAAACACGTGCGAGAGGATGCATCCCGCAGGCTAGTCGAGTAAAAACACGTGCGAGAGGATGCATCCCGCAGGCTAGTCGAGTAAAAACACGTGCGAGAGGATGCATCCCGCAGGCTAGTCGAGTAAAAACACGTGCGAGAGGATGCATCCCGCAGGCTAGTCGAGTAAAAACACGTGCGAGAGGATGCATCCCGCAGGCTAGTCGAGTAAAAACACGTGCGAGGTTTTGTGGGATGCGCATGCGCAGGTTTTTTGGGATGCGCATGGCTAGTCGAGCAAAAACACGTGCGAGAGGATGCATCCCGCAGGGTAGTCGAGTAAAAACACGTGCGAGAGGATGCATCCCGCAGGCTAGTCGAGTAAAAACACGTGCGAGAGGATGCATCCTGCAGGCTAGTCGAGTAAAAACACGTGCGAGAGGATGCATCCCGCAGGCTAGTCGAGCAAAAACACGTGCGAGAGGATGCATCCCGCAGGCTAGTCGAGCAAAAACACGTGCGAGAGGATGCATCCCGCAGGCTAGTCGAGTAAAAACACGTGCGAGAGGATGCATCCCGCAGGCTAGTCGAGTAAAAACACGTGCGAGGTTTTGTGGGATGCGCATGCGCAGGTTTTTTGGGATGCGCATGGCTAGTCGAGCAAAAACACGTGCGAGAGGATGCATCCCGCAGGGTAGTCGAGTAAAAACACGTGCGAGAGGATGCATCCCGCAGGCTAGTCGAGTAAAAACACGTGCGAGAGGATGCATCCCGCAGGCTAGTCGAGCACAAACACGTGCGAGAGGATGCATCCCGCAGGCTAGTCGAGCAAAAACACGTGCGAGAGGATGCATCCCGCAGGCTAGTCGAGCACAAACACGTGCGAGAGGATGCATCCCGCAGGCTAGTCGAGCAAAAACACGTGCGAGAGGATGCATCCCGCAGGCTAGTCGAGCTAAAACACGTGCGAGAGGATGCATCCCGCAGGCTAGTCGAGTAAAAACACGTGCGAGAGGATGCATCCCGCAGGCTAGTCGAGTAAAAACACGTGCGAGGTTTTGTGGGATGCGCATGCGCAGGTTTTGTGGGATGCGCATGCGCAGGTTTTGTGGGATGCGCATGCGCAGGTTTTGTGGGATGCGCATGCCTAGTCGAGCAAAAACACGTGCGAGAGGATGCATCCCGCAGGCTAGTCCAGCAAAAACACGTGCGAGAGGATGCATCCCGCAGGCTAGTCGAGTAAAAACACGTGCGAGAGGATGCATCCCGTAGGCTAGTCGAGCAAAAACACGTGCGAGGTTTTGTGGGATGCGCATGCGCAGGTTTTTTGGGATGCGCATGGCTAGTCGAGCAAAAACACGTGCGAGAGGATGCATCCCGCAGGGTAGTCGAGTAAAAACACGTGCGAGAGGATGCATCCCGCAGGCTAGTCGAGTAAAAACACGTGCGAGAGGATGCATCCTGCAGGCTAGTCGAGTAAAAACACGTGCGAGAGGATGCATCCCGCAGGCTAGTCGAGCAAAAACACGTGCGAGAGGATGCATCCCGCAGGCTAGTCGAGCAAAAACACGTGCGAGAGGATGCATCCCGCAGGCTAGTCGAGTAAAAACACGTGCGAGAGGATGCATCCCGCAGGCTAGTCGAGTAAAAACACGTGCGAGGTTTTGTGGGATGCGCATGCGCAGGGTTTTTTGGGATGCGCATGGCTAGTCGAGCAAAAACACGTGCGAGAGGATGCATCCCGCAGGGTAGTCGAGTAAAAACACGTGCGAGAGGATGCATCCCGCAGGCTAGTCGAGTAAAAACACGTGCGAGAGGATGCATCCCGCAGGCTAGTCGAGCACAAACACTTGCGAGAGGATGCATCCCGCAGGCTAGTCGAGCAAAAACACGTGCGAGAGGATGCATCCCGCAGGCTAGTCGAGCACAAACACGTGCGAGAGGATGCATCCCGCAGGCTAGTCGAGCAAAAACACGTGCGAGAGGATGCATCCCGCAGGCTAGTCGAGCTAAAACACGTGCGAGAGGATGCATCCCGCAGGCTAGTCGAGTAAAAACACGTGCGAGGTTTTGTGGGATGCGCATGCGCAGGTTTTGTGGGATGCGCATGCCTAGTCGAGCAAAAACACGTGCGAGAGGATGCATCCCGCAGGCTAGTCCAGCAAAAACACGTGCGAGAGGATGCATCCCGCAGGCTAGTCGAGTAAAAACACGTGCGAGAGGATGCATCCCGCAGGCTAGTCGAGCAAAAACACGTGCGAGGTTTTGTGGGATGCGCATGCGCAGGTTTTTTGGGATCCGCATGGCTAGTCGAGCAAAAACACGTGCGAGAGGATGCATCCCGCAGGGTAGTCGAGTAAAAACACGTGCGAGAGGATGCATCCCGCAGGCTAGTCGAGTAAAAACACGTGCGAGAGGATGCATCCCGCAGGCTAGTCGAGCACAAACACGTGCGAGAGGATGCATCCCGCAGGCTAGTCGAGCAAAAACACGTGCGAGAGGATGCATCCCGCAGGCTAGTCGAGCACAAACACGTGCGAGAGGATGCATCCCGCAGGCTAGTCGAGCAAAAACACGTGCGAGAGGATGCATCCCGCAGGCTAGTCGAGCTAAAACACGTGCGAGGTTTTGTGGGATGCGCATGCGCAGGTTTTGTGGGATGCGCATGCGCAGGTTTTGTGGGATGCGCATGCGCAGGTTTTGTGGGATGCGCATGCGCAGGTTTTTTGGGATGCGCATGCCTAGTCGAGCAAAAACACGTGCGAGAGGATGCATCCCGCAGGCTAGTCGAGTAAAAACACGTGCGAGGTTTTGTGGGATGCGCATGCGCAGGTTTTTTGGGATGCGCATGGCTAGTCGAGCAAAAACACGTGCGAGAGGATGCATCCCGCAGGGTAGTCGAGTAAAAACACGTGCGAGAGGATGCATCCCGCAGGCTAGTCGAGTAAAAACACGTGCGAGAGGATGCATCCCGCAGGCTAGTCGAGCACAAACACGTGCGAGAGGATGCATCCCGCAGGCTAGTCGAGCAAAAACACGTGCGAGAGGATGCATCCCGCAGGCTAGTCGAGCACAAACACGTGCGAGAGGATGCATCCCGCAGGCTAGTCGAGCAAAAACACGTGCGAGAGGATGCATCCCGCAGGCTAGTCGAGCTAAAACACGTGAGAGAGGATGCATCCCGCAGGCTAGTCGAGTAAAAACACGTGCGAGAGGATGCATCCCGCAGGCTAGTCGAGTAAAAACACGTGCGAGGTTTTGTGGGATGCGCATGCGCAGGTTTTGTGGGATGCGCATGCGCAGGTTTTGTGGGATGCGCATGCGCAGGTTTTGTGGGATGCGCATGCCTAGTCGAGCAAAAACACGTGCGAGAGGATGCATCCCGCAGGCTAGTCCAGCAAAAACACGTGCGAGAGGATGCATCCCGCAGGCTAGTCGAGTAAAAACACGTGCGAGAGGATGCATCCCGTAGGCTAGTCGAGCAAAAACACGTGCGAGGTTTTGTGGGATGCGCATGCGCAGGTTTTTTGGGATGCGCATGGCTAGTCGAGCAAAAACACGTGCGAGAGGATGCATCCCGCAGGGTAGTCGAGTAAAAACACGTGCGAGAGGATGCATCCCGCAGGCTAGTCGAGTAAAAACACGTGCGAGAGGATGCATCCTGCAGGCTAGTCGAGTAAAAACACGTGCGAGAGGATGCATCCCGCAGGCTAGTCGAGCAAAAACACGTGCGAGAGGATGCATCCCGCAGGCTAGTCGAGCAAAAACACGTGCGAGAGGATGCATCCCGCAGGCTAGTCGAGTAAAAACACGTGCGAGAGGATGCATCCCGCAGGCTAGTCGAGTAAAAACACGTGCGAGGTTTTGTGGGATGCGCATGCGCAGGTTTTTTGGGATGCGCATGGCTAGTCGAGCAAAAACACGTGCGAGAGGATGCATCCCGCAGGGTAGTCGAGTAAAAACACGTGCGAGAGGATGCATCCCGCAGGCTAGTCGAGTAAAAACACGTGCGAGAGGATGCATCCCGCAGGCTAGTCGAGCACAAACACTTGCGAGAGGATGCATCCCGCAGGCTAGTCGAGCAAAAACACGTGCGAGAGGATGCATCCCGCAGGCTAGTCGAGCACAAACACGTGCGAGAGGATGCATCCCGCAGGCTAGTCGAGTAAAAACACGTGCGAGGTTTTGTGGGATGCGCATGCGCAGGTTTTGTGGGATGCGCATGCCTAGTCGAGCAAAAACACGTGCGAGAGGATGCATCCCGCAGGCTAGTCCAGCAAAAACACGTGCGAGAGGATGCATCCCGCAGGCTAGTCGAGTAAAAACACGTGCGAGAGGATGCATCCCGCAGGCTAGTCGAGCAAAAACACGTGCGAGGTTTTGTGGGATGCGCATGCGCAGGTTTTTTGGGATGCGCATGGCTAGTCGAGCAAAAACACGTGCGAGAGGATGCATCCCGCAGGGTAGTCGAGTAAAAACACGTGCGAGAGGATGCATCCCGCAGGCTAGTCGAGTAAAAACACGTGCGAGAGGATGCATCCCGCAGGCTAGTCGAGCACAAACACGTGCGAGAGGATGCATCCCGCAGGCTAGTCGAGCAAAAACACGTGCGAGAGGATGCATCCCGCAGGCTAGTCGAGCACAAACACGTGCGAGAGGATGCATCCCGCAGGCTAGTCGAGCAAAAACACGTGCGAGAGGATGCATCCCGCAGGCTAGTCGAGCTAAAACACGTGCGAGGTTTTGTGGGATGCGCATGCGCAGGTTTTGTGGGATGCGCATGCGCAGGTTTTGTGGGATGCGCATGCGCAGGTTTTGTGGGATGCGCATGCGCAGGTTTTTTGGGATGCGCATGCCTAGTCGAGCAAAAACACGTGCGAGAGGATGCATCCCGCAGGCTAGTCGAGTAAAAACACGTGCGAGAGGATGCATCCCGCAGGCTAGTCGAGCACAAACACGTGCGAGAGGATGCATCCCGCAGGCTAGTCGAGTAAAAACACGTGCGAGAGGATGCATCCCGCAGGCTAGTCGAGTAAAAACACGTGCGAGAGGATGCATCCCGCAGGCTAGTCGAGTAAAAACACGTGCGAGGTTTTGTGGGATGCGCATGCGCAGGTTTTGTGGGATGCGCATGCGCAGGTTTTTTGGGATGCGCATGGCTAGTCGAGCAAAAACACGTGCGAGAGGATGCATCCCGCAGGGTAGTCGAGTAAAAACACGTGCGAGAGGATGCATCCCGCAGGCTAGTCGAGTAAAAAAACACGTGCGAGAGGATGCATCCTGCAGGCTAGTCGAGTAAAAACACGTGCGAGAGGATGCATCCCGCTGGCTAGTCGAGCAAAAACACGTGCGAGAGGATGCATCCCGCAGGCTAGTCGAGTAAAAACACGTGCGAGAGGATGCATCCCGCAGGCTAGTCGAGCACAAACACGTGCGAGAGGATGCATCCCGCAGGCTAGTCGAGCAAAAACACGTGCGAGAGGATGCATCCCGCAGGCTAGTCGAGCTAAAACACGTGCGAGAGAATGCATCCCGCAGGCTAGTCGAGTAAAAACACGTGCGAGGTTTTGTGGGATGCGCATGCGCAGGTTTTGTGGGATGCGCATGCGCAGGTTTTTTGGGATGCGCATGCCTAGTCGAGCAAAAACACGTGCGAGAGGATGCATCCCGCAGGCTAGTCCAGCAAAAACACGTGCGAGAGGATGCATCCCGCAGGCTAGTCGAGTAAAAACACGTGCGAGAGGATGCATCCCGCAGGCTAGTCGAGCACAAACACGTGCGAGAGGATGCATCCTGCAGGCTAGTCGAGTAAAAACACGTGCGAGAGGATGCATCCCGCAGGCTAGTCGAGCAAAAACACGTGCGAGAGGATGCATCCCGCAGGCTAGTCGAGCAAAAACACGTGCGAGGTTTTGTGGGATGCGCATGCGCAGGTTTTTTGGGATGCGCATGGCTAGTCGAGCAAAAACACGTGCGAGAGGATGCATCCCGCAGGCTAGTCGAGTAAAAACACGTGCGAGAGGATGCATCCCGCAGGCTAGTCGAGTAAAAACACGTGCGAGAGGATGCATCCCGCAGGCTAGTCGAGTAAAAACACGTGCGAGAGGATGCATCCCGCAGGCTAGTCGAGTAAAAACACGTGCGAGAGGATGCATCCCGCAGGCTAGTCGAGTAAAAACACGTGCGAGGTTTTGTGGGATGCGCATGCGCAGGTTTTTTGGGATGCGCGTGGCTAGTCGAGCAAAAACACGTGCGAGACGATGCATCCCGCAGGGTAGTCGAGTAAAAACACGTGCGAGAGGATGCATCCCGCAGGCTAGTCGAGTAAAAACACGTGCGAGAGGATGCATCCTGCAGGCTAGTCGAGTAAAAACACGTGCGAGAGGATGCATCCCGCAGGCTAGTCGAGCAAAAACACGTGCGAGAGGATGCATCCCGCAGGCTAGTCGAGTAAAAACACGTGCGAGAGGATGCATCCCGCAGGCTAGTCGAGTAAAAACACGTGCGAGAGGATGCATCCCGCAGGCTAGTCGAGTAAAAACACGTGCGAGAGGATGCATCCCGCAGGCTAGTCGAGTAAAAACACGTGCGAGAGGATGCATCCCGCAGGCTAGTCGAGTAAAAACACGTGCGAGGTTTTGTGGGATGCGCATGCGCAGGTTTTTTGGGATGCGCATGGCTAGTCGAGTAAAAACACGTGCGAGAGGAAGCATCCCGCAGGATAGTCAAGCAAAAACACGTGCGAGAGGATGCATCCCGCAGGCTAGTCGAGCAAAAACACGTGCGAGAGGATGCATTCCGCAGGCTAGTCGAGTAAAAACACGTGCGAGGTTTTGTGGGATGCGCATGCGCAGGTTTTGTGGGATGCGCATGCGCAGGTTTTTTGGGATGCGCATGCTCAGGTTTTTTGGGATGCGCATGCCTAGTCGAGCAAAAACACGTGCGAGAGGATGCATCCCGCAGGCTAGTCCAGCAAAAACACGTGCGAGAGGATGCATCCCGCAGGCTAGTCCAGCAAAAACACGTGCGAGAGGATGCATCCCGCAGGCTAGTCGAGTAAAAACACGTGCGAGAGGATGCATCCCGCAGGCTAGTCGAGCACAAACACGTGCGAGAGGATGCATCCTGCAGGCTAGTCGAGTAAAAACACGTGCGAGAGGATGCATCCCGCAGGCTAGTCGAGCAAAAACACGTGCGAGAGGATGCATCCCGCAGGCTAGTCGAGCAAAAACACGTGCAAGGTTTTGTGGGATGCGCATGCGCAGGTTTTTTGGGATGCGCATGGCTAGTCGAGCAAAAACTCGTGCGAGAGGATGCATCCCGCAGGCTAGTCGAGTAAAAACACGTGCGAGAGGATGCATCCCGCAGGCTAGTCGAGTAAAAACACGTGCGAGGTTTTGTGGGATGCGCATGCGCAGGTTTTGTGGGATGCGCATGCGCAGGTTTTTTGGGATGCGCATGGCTAGTCGAGCAAAAACACGTGCGAGAGGATGCATCCCGCAGGCTAGTCGAGCACAAACACGTGCGAGAGGATGCATCCCGCAGGCTAGTCGAGCAAAAACACGTGCGAGAGGATGCATCCCGCAGGCTAGTCGAGCTAAAACACGTGCGAGAGGATGCATCCCGCAGGCTAGTCGAGTAAAAACACGTGCGAGGTTTTGTGGGATGCGCATGCGCAGGTTTTGTGGGATGCGCATGCGCAGGTTTTGTGGGATGCGCATGCGCAGGTTTTTTGGGATGCGCATGCCTAGTCGAGCAAAAACACGTGCGAGAGGATGCATCCCGCAGGCTAGTCCAGCAAAAACACGTGCGAGAGGATGCATCCCGCAGGCTAGTCGAGTAAAAACACGTGCGAGAGGATGCATCCCGCAGGCTAGTCGAGCACAAACACGTGCGAGAGGATGCATCCTGCCGGCTAGTCGAGTAAAAACACGTGCGAGAGGATGCATCCCGCAGGCTAGTCGAGCAAAAACACGTGCGAGAGGATGCATCCCGCAGGCTAGTCGAGCAAAAACACGTGCGAGAGGATGCATCCCGCAGGCTAGTCGAGTAAAAACACGTGCGAGAGGATGCATCCCGCAGGCTAGTCGAGTAAAATCACGTGCGAGGTTTTGTGGGATGCGCATGCGCAGGTTTTTTGGGATGCGCATGGCTAGTCGAGCAAAAACACGTGCGAGAGGATGCATCCCGCAGGGTAGTCGAGTAAAAACACGTGCGAGAGGATGCATCCCGCAGGCTAGTCGAGTAAAAACACGTGCGAGAGGATGCATCCTGCAGGCTAGTCGAGTAAAAACACGTGCGAGAGGATGCATCCCGCAGGCTAGTCGAGCAAAAATACGTGCGAGAGGATGCATCCCGCAGGCTAGTCGAGCAAAAACACGTGCGAGAGGATGCATCCCGCAGGCTAGTCGAGTAAAAACACGTGCGAGAGGATGCATCCCGCAGGCTAGTCGAGTAAAAACACGTGCGAGGTTTTGTGGGATGCGCATGCGCAGGTTTTTTGGGATGCG
The DNA here is from genome assembly GCF_051020765.1 of Lasioglossum baleicum. Lineage (NCBI taxonomy): Eukaryota > Metazoa > Arthropoda > Insecta > Hymenoptera > Halictidae > Lasioglossum > Lasioglossum baleicum. The sequence continues at coordinate 753,586 of NW_027469127.1, forward strand.
CATGGCTAGTCGAGCAAAAACACGTGCGAGAGGATGCATCCCGCAGGGTAGTCGAGTAAAAACACGTGCGAGAGGATGCATCCCGCAGGCTAGTCGAGTAAAAACACGTGCGAGAGGATGCATCCCGCAGGCTAGTCGAGCACAAACACGTGCGAGAGGATGCATCCCGCAGGCTAGTCGAGCAAAAACACGTGCGAGAGGATGCATCCCGCAGGCTAGTCGAGCACAAACACGTGCGAGAGGATGCATCCCGCAGGCTAGTCGAGCAAAAACACGTGCGAGAGGATGCATCCCGCAGGCTAGTCGAGCTAAAACACGTGCGAGAGGATGCATCCCGCAGGCTAGTCGAGTAAAAACACGTGCGAGGTTTTGTGGGATGCGCATGCGCAGGTTTTGTGGGATGCGCATGCGCAGGTTTTGTGGGATGCGCATGCGCAGGTTTTTTGGGATGCGCATGCCTAGTCGAGCAAAAACACGTGCGAGAGGATGCATCCCGCAGGCTAGTCCAGCAAAAACACGTGCGAGAGGATGCATCCCGCAGGCTAGTCGAGTAAAAACACGTGCGAGAGGATGCATCCCGCAGGCTAGTCGAGTAAAAACACGTGCGAGAGGATGCATCCCGCAGGCTAGTCGAGTAAAAACACGTGCGAGGTTTTGTGGGATGCGCATGCGCAGGTTTTTTGGGATGCGCATGGCTAGTCGAGCAAAAACACGTGCGAGAGGATGCATCCCGCAGGGTAGTCGAGTAAAAACACGTGCGAGAGGATGCATCCCGCAGGCTAGTCGAGTAAAAACACGTGCGAGAGGATGCATCCTGCAGGCTAGTCGAGTAAAAACACGTGCGAGAGGAAGCATCCCGCAGGATAGTCAAGCAAAAACACGTGCGAGAGGATGCATCCCGCAGGCTAGTCGAGCAAAAACACGTGCGAGAGGATGCATCCCGCAGGCTAGTCGAGTAAAAACACGTGCGAGAGGATGCATCCCGCAGGCTAGTCGAGCACAAACACGTGCGTGAGGATGCATCCCGCAGGCTAGTCGAGTAAAAACACGTGCGAGGTTTTGTGGGATGCGCATGCGCAGGTTTTGTGGGATGCGCATGCGCAGGTTTTTTGGGATGCGCATGCGCAGGTTTTTTGGGATGCGCATGCCTAGTCGAGCAAAAACACGTGCGAGAGGATGCATCCCGCAGGCTAGTCGAGTAAAAACACGTGCGAGAGGATGCATCCCGCAGGCTAGTCGAGCAAAAACACGTGCGAGAGGTTGCATCCCGCAGGCTAGTCGAGCAAAAACACGTGCGAGAGGATGCATCCCGCAGGCTAGTCCAGCAAAAACACGTGCGAGAGGATGCATCCCGCAGGCTAGTCGAGTAAAAACACGTGCGAGAGGATGCATCCCGCAGGCTAGTCGAGCAAAAACACGTGCGAGGTTTTGTGGGATGCGCATGCGCAGGTTTTTTGGGATCCGCATGGCTAGTCGAGCAAAAACACGTGCGAGAGGATGCATCCCGCAGGGTAGTCGAGTAAAAACACGTGCGAGAGGATGCATCCCGCAGGCTAGTCGAGTAAAAACACGTGCGAGAGGATGCATCCCGCAGGCTAGTCGAGCACAAACACGTGCGAGAGGATGCATCCCGCAGGCTAGTCGAGCAAAAACACGTGCGAGAGGATGCATCCCGCAGGCTAGTCGAGCAAAAACACGTGCGAGAGGATGCATCCCGCAGGCTAGTCGAGCTAAAACACGTGCGAGGTTTTGTGGGATGCGCATGCGCAGGTTTTGTGGGATGCGCATGCGCAGGTTTTGTGGGATGCGCATGCGCAGGTTTTGTGGGATGCGCATGCGCAGGTTTTTTGGGATGCGCATGCCTAGTCGAGCAAAAACACGTGCGAGAGGATGCATCCCGCAGGCTAGTCGAGTAAAAACACGTGCGAGGTTTTGTGGGATGCGCATGCGCAGGTTTTTTGGGATGCGCATGGCTAGTCGAGCAAAAACACGTGCGAGAGGATGCATCCCGCAGGGTAGTCGAGTAAAAACACGTGCGAGAGGATGCATCCCGCAGGCTAGTCGAGTAAAAACACGTGCGAGAGGATGCATCCCGCAGGCTAGTCGAGCACAAACACGTGCGAGAGGATGCATCCCGCAGGCTAGTCGAGCAAAAACACGTGCGAGAGGATGCATCCCGCAGGCTAGTCGAGCACAAACACGTGCGAGAGGATGCATCCCGCAGGCTAGTCGAGCAAAAACACGTGCGAGAGGATGCATCCCGCAGGCTAGTCGAGCTAAAACACGTGCGAGAGGATGCATCCCGCAGGCTAGTCGAGTAAAAACACGTGCGAGAGGATGCATCCCGCAGGCTAGTCGAGTAAAAACACGTGCGAGGTTTTGTGGGATGCGCATGCGCAGGTTTTGTGGGATGCGCATGCGCAGGTTTTGTGGGATGCGCATGCGCAGGTTTTGTGGGATGCGCATGCCTAGTCGAGCAAAAACACGTGCGAGAGGATGCATCCCGCAGGCTAGTCCAGCAAAAACACGTGCGAGAGGATGCATCCCGCAGGCTAGTCGAGTAAAAACACGTGCGAGAGGATGCATCCCGTAGGCTAGTCGAGCAAAAACACGTGCGAGAGGATGCATCCCGCAGGGTAGTCGAGTAAAAACACGTGCGAGAGGATGCATCCCGCAGGCTAGTCGAGTAAAAACACGTGCGAGAGGATGCATCCTGCAGGCTAGTCGAGTAAAAACACGTGCGAGAGGATGCATCCCGCAGGCTAGTCGAGCAAAAACACGTGCGAGAGGATGCATCCCGCAGGCTAGTCGAGCAAAAACACGTGCGAGAGGATGCATCCCGCAGGCTAGTCGAGTAAAAACACGTGCGAGAGGATGCATCCCGCAGGCTAGTCGAGTAAAAACACGTGCGAGGTTTTGTGGGATGCGCATGCGCAGGTTTTTTGGGATGCGCATGGCTAGTCGAGCAAAAACACGTGCGAGAGGATGCATCCCGCAGGGTAGTCGAGTAAAAACACGTGCGAGAGGATGCATCCCGCAGGCTAGTCGAGTAAAAACACGTGCGAGAGGATGCATCCCGCAGGCTAGTCGAGCACAAACACTTGCGAGAGGATGCATCCCGCAGGCTAGTCGAGCAAAAACACGTGCGAGAGGATGCATCCCGCAGGCTAGTCGAGCACAAACACGTGCGAGAGGATGCATCCCGCAGGCTAGTCGAGCAAAAACACGTGCGAGAGGATGCATCCCGCAGGCTAGTCGAGCTAAAACACGTGCGAGAGGATGCATCCCGCAGGCTAGTCGAGTAAAAACACGTGCGAGGTTTTGTGGGATGCGCATGCGCAGGTTTTGTGGGATGCGCATGCCTAGTCGAGCAAAAACACGTGCGAGAGGATGCATCCCGCAGGCTAGTCCAGCAAAAACACGTGCGAGAGGATGCATCCCGCAGGCTAGTCGAGTAAAAACACGTGCGAGAGGATGCATCCCGCAGGCTAGTCGAGCAAAAACACGTGCGAGGTTTTGTGGGATGCGCATGCGCAGGTTTTTTGGGATGCGCATGGCTAGTCGAGCAAAAACACGTGCGAGAGGATGCATCCCGCAGGGTAGTCGAGTAAAAACACGTGCGAGAGGATGCATCCCGCAGGCTAGTCGAGTAAAAACACGTGCGAGAGGATGCATCCCGCAGGCTAGTCGAGCACAAACACGTGCGAGAGGATGCATCCCGCAGGCTAGTCGAGCAAAAACACGTGCGAGAGGATGCATCCCGCAGGCTAGTCGAGCACAAACACGTGCGAGAGGATGCATCCCGCAGGCTAGTCGAGCAAAAACACGTGCGAGAGGATGCATCCCGCAGGCTAGTCGAGCTAAAACACGTGCGAGGTTTTGTGGGATGCGCATGCGCAGGTTTTGTGGGATGCGCATGCGCAGGTTTTGTGGGATGCGCATGCGCAGGTTTTGTGGGATGCGCATGCGCAGGTTTTTTGGGATGCGCATGCCTAGTCGAGCAAAAACACGTGCGAGAGGATGCATCCCGCAGGCTAGTCGAGTAAAAACACGTGCGAGAGGATGCATCCCGCAGGCTAGTCGAGCACAAACACGTGCGAGAGGATGCATCCCGCAGGCTAGTCGAGTAAAAACACGTGCGAGAGGATGCATCCCGCAGGCTAGTCGAGTAAAAACACGTGCGAGAGGATGCATCCCGCAGGCTAGTCGAGTAAAAACACGTGCGAGGTTTTGTGGGATGCGCATGCGCAGGTTTTGTGGGATGCGCATGCGCAGGTTTTTTGGGATGCGCATGGCTAGTCGAGCAAAAACACGTGCGAGAGGATGCATCCCGCAGGGTAGTCGAGTAAAAACACGTGCGAGAGGATGCATCCCGCAGGCTAGTCGAGTAAAAAAACACGTGCGAGAGGATGCATCCTGCAGGCTAGTCGAGTAAAAACACGTGCGAGAGGATGCATCCCGCTGGCTAGTCGAGCAAAAACACGTGCGAGAGGATGCATCCCGCAGGCTAGTCGAGTAAAAACACGTGCGAGAGGATGCATCCCGCAGGCTAGTCGAGCACAAACACGTGCGAGAGGATGCATCCCGCAGGCTAGTCGAGCAAAAACACGTGCGAGAGGATGCATCCCGCAGGCTAGTCGAGCTAAAACACGTGCGAGAGAATGCATCCCGCAGGCTAGTCGAGTAAAAACACGTGCGAGGTTTTGTGGGATGCGCATGCGCAGGTTTTGTGGGATGCGCATGCGCAGGTTTTTTGGGATGCGCATGCCTAGTCGAGCAAAAACACGTGCGAGAGGATGCATCCCGCAGGCTAGTCCAGCAAAAACACGTGCGAGAGGATGCATCCCGCAGGCTAGTCGAGTAAAAACACGTGCGAGAGGATGCATCCCGCAGGCTAGTCGAGCACAAACACGTGCGAGAGGATGCATCCTGCAGGCTAGTCGAGTAAAAACACGTGCGAGAGGATGCATCCCGCAGGCTAGTCGAGCAAAAACACGTGCGAGAGGATGCATCCCGCAGGCTAGTCGAGCAAAAACACGTGCGAGGTTTTGTGGGATGCGCATGCGCAGGTTTTTTGGGATGCGCATGGCTAGTCGAGCAAAAACACGTGCGAGAGGATGCATCCCGCAGGCTAGTCGAGTAAAAACACGTGCGAGAGGATGCATCCCGCAGGCTAGTCGAGTAAAAACACGTGCGAGAGGATGCATCCCGCAGGCTAGTCGAGTAAAAACACGTGCGAGAGGATGCATCCCGCAGGCTAGTCGAGTAAAAACACGTGCGAGAGGATGCATCCCGCAGGCTAGTCGAGTAAAAACACGTGCGAGGTTTTGTGGGATGCGCATGCGCAGGTTTTTTGGGATGCGCGTGGCTAGTCGAGCAAAAACACGTGCGAGACGATGCATCCCGCAGGGTAGTCGAGTAAAAACACGTGCGAGAGGATGCATCCCGCAGGCTAGTCGAGTAAAAACACGTGCGAGAGGATGCATCCTGCAGGCTAGTCGAGTAAAAACACGTGCGAGAGGATGCATCCCGCAGGCTAGTCGAGCAAAAACACGTGCGAGAGGATGCATCCCGCAGGCTAGTCGAGTAAAAACACGTGCGAGAGGATGCATCCCGCAGGCTAGTCGAGTAAAAACACGTGCGAGAGGATGCATCCCGCAGGCTAGTCGAGTAAAAACACGTGCGAGAGGATGCATCCCGCAGGCTAGTCGAGTAAAAACACGTGCGAGAGGATGCATCCCGCAGGCTAGTCGAGTAAAAACACGTGCGAGGTTTTGTGGGATGCGCATGCGCAGGTTTTTTGGGATGCGCATGGCTAGTCGAGTAAAAACACGTGCGAGAGGAAGCATCCCGCAGGATAGTCAAGCAAAAACACGTGCGAGAGGATGCATCCCGCAGGCTAGTCGAGCAAAAACACGTGCGAGAGGATGCATTCCGCAGGCTAGTCGAGTAAAAACACGTGCGAGAGGATGCATCCCGCAGGCTAGTCGAGCACAAACACGTGCGAGAGGATGCATCCCGCAGGCTAGTCGAGTAAAAACACGTGCGAGGTTTTGTGGGATGCGCATGCGCAGGTTTTGTGGGATGCGCATGCGCAGGTTTTTTGGGATGCGCATGCTCAGGTTTTTTGGGATGCGCATGCCTAGTCGAGCAAAAACACGTGCGAGAGGATGCATCCCGCAGGCTAGTCCAGCAAAAACACGTGCGAGAGGATGCATCCCGTAGGCTAGTCGAGTAAAAACACGTGCGAGAGGATGCATCCCGCAGGCTAGTCGAGCACAAACACGTGCGAGAGGATGCATCCTGCAGGCTAGTCGAGTAAAAACACGTGCGAGAGGATGCATCCCGCAGGCTAGTCGAGCAAAAACACGTGCGAGAGGATGCATCCCGCAGGCTAGTCGAGCAAAAACACGTGCAAGGTTTTGTGGGATGCGCATGCGCAGGTTTTTTGGGATGCGCATGGCTAGTCGAGCAAAAACTCGTGCGAGAGGATGCATCCCGCAGGCTAGTCGAGTAAAAACACGTGCGAGAGGATGCATCCCGCAGGCTAGTCGAGTAAAAACACGTGCGAGGTTTTGTGGGATGCGCATGCGCAGGTTTTGTGGGATGCGCATGCGCAGGTTTTTTGGGATGCGCATGGCTAGTCGAGCAAAAACACGTGCGAGAGGATGCATCCCGCAGGCTAGTCGAGCACAAACACGTGCGAGAGGATGCATCCCGCAGGCTAGTCGAGCAAAAACACGTGCGAGAGGATGCATCCCGCAGGCTAGTCGAGCTAAAACACGTGCGAGAGGATGCATCCCGCAGGCTAGTCGAGTAAAAACACGTGCGAGGTTTTGTGGGATGCGCATGCGCAGGTTTTGTGGGATGCGCATGCGCAGGTTTTGTGGGATGCGCATGCGCAGGTTTTTTGGGATGCGCATGCCTAGTCGAGCAAAAACACGTGCGAGAGGATGCATCCCGCAGGCTAGTCCAGCAAAAACACGTGCGAGAGGATGCATCCCGCAGGCTAGTCGAGTAAAAACACGTGCGAGAGGATGCATCCCGCAGGCTAGTCGAGCACAAACACGTGCGAGAGGATGCATCCTGCCGGCTAGTCGAGTAAAAACACGTGCGAGAGGATGCATCCCGCAGGCTAGTCGAGCAAAAACACGTGCGAGAGGATGCATCCCGCAGGCTAGTCGAGCAAAAACACGTGCGAGAGGATGCATCCCGCAGGCTAGTCGAGTAAAAACACGTGCGAGAGGATGCATCCCGCAGGCTAGTCGAGTAAAATCACGTGCGAGGTTTTGTGGGATGCGCATGCGCAGGTTTTTTGGGATGCGCATGGCTAGTCGAGCAAAAACACGTGCGAGAGGATGCATCCCGCAGGGTAGTCGAGTAAAAACACGTGCGAGAGGATGCATCCCGCAGGCTAGTCGAGTAAAAACACGTGCGAGAGGATGCATCCTGCAGGCTAGTCGAGTAAAAACACGTGCGAGAGGATGCATCCCGCAGGCTAGTCGAGCAAAAATACGTGCGAGAGGATGCATCCCGCAGGCTAGTCGAGCAAAAACACGTGCGAGAGGATGCATCCCGCAGGCTAGTCGAGTAAAAACACGTGCGAGAGGATGCATCCCGCAGGCTAGTCGAGTAAAAACACGTGCGAGGTTTTGTGGGATGCGCATGCGCAGGTTTTTTGGGATGCGCATGGCTAGTCGAGCAAAAACACGTGCGAGAGGATGCATCCCGCAGGGTAGTCGAGTAAAAACACGTGCGAGAGGATGCATCCCGCAGGCTAGTCGAGTAAAAACACGTGCGAGAGGATGCATCCCGCAGGCTAGTCGAGCACAAACACGTGCGAGAGGATGCATCCCGCAGGCTAGTCGAGCAAAAACACGTGCGAGAGGATGCATCCCGCAGGCTAGTCGAGCACAAACACGTGCGAGAGGATGCATCCCGCAGGCTAGTCGAGCAAAAACACGTGCGAGAGGATGCATCCCGCAGGCTAGTCGAGCTAAAACACGTGCGAGAGGATGCATCCCGCAGGCTAGTCGAGTAAAAACACGTGCGAGGTTTTGTGGGATGCGCATGCGCAGGTTTTGTGGGATGCGCATGCGCAGGTTTTGTGGGATGCGCATGCGCAGGTTTTTTGGGATGCGCATGCCTAGTCGAGCAAAAACACGTGCGAGAGGATGCATCCCGCAGGCTAGTCCAGCAAAAACACGTGCGAGAGGATGCATCCCGCAGGCTAGTCGAGTAAAAACACGTGCGAGAGGATGCATCCCGCAGGCTAGTCGAGTAAAAACACGTGCGAGAGGATGCATCCCGCAGGCTAGTCGAGTAAAAACACGTGCGAGGTTTTGTGGGATGCGCATGCGCAGGTTTTTTGGGATGCGCATGGCTAGTCGAGCAAAAACACGTGCGAGAGGATGCATCCCGCAGGGTAGTCGAGTAAAAACACGTGCGAGAGGATGCATCCCGCAGGCTAGTCGAGTAAAAACACGTGCGAGAGGATGCATCCTGCAGGCTAGTCGAGTAAAAACACGTGCGAGAGGAAGCATCCCGCAGGATAGTCAAGCAAAAACACGTGCGAGAGGATGCATCCCGCAGGCTAGTCGAGCAAAAACACGTGCGAGAGGATGCATCCCGCAGGCTAGTCGAGTAAAAACACGTGCGAGAGGATGCATCCCGCAGGCTAGTCGAGCACAAACACGTGCGTGAGGATGCATCCCGCAGGCTAGTCGAGTAAAAACACGTGCGAGGTTTTGTGGGATGCGCATGCGCAGGTTTTGTGGGATGCGCATGCGCAGGTTTTTTGGGATGCGCATGCGCAGGTTTTTTGGGATGCGCATGCCTAGTCGAGCAAAAACACGTGCGAGAGGATGCATCCCGCAGGCTAGTCGAGTAAAAACACGTGCGAGAGGATGCATCCCGCAGGCTAGTCGAGCAAAAACACGTGCGAGAGGTTGCATCCCGCAGGCTAGTCGAGCAAAAACACGTGCGAGAGGATGCATCCCGCAGGCTAGTCGAGTAAAAACACGTGCGAGAGGATGCATCCCGCAGGCTAGTCGAGTAAAAACACGTGCGAGAGGATGCATCCCGCAGGCTAGTCGAGCACAAACACGTGCGAGAGGATGCATCCCGCAGGCTAGTCGAGCAAAAACACGTGCGAGAGGATGCATCCCGCAGGCTAGTCGAGCAAAAACACGTGCGAGAGGATGCATCCCGCAGGCTAGTCGAGCAAAAACACGTGCGAGAGGATGCATCCCGCAGGCTAGTCGAGTAAAAACACGTGCGAGAGGATGCATCCCGCAGGCTAGTCGAGCACAAACACGTGCGAGAGGATGCATCCCGCAGGCTAGTCGAGCAAAAACACGTGCGAGAGGATGCATCCCGCAGGCTAGTCGAGCAAAAACACGTGCGAGAGGATGCATCCCGCAGGCTAGTCGAGTAAAAACACGTGCGAGGTTTTGTGGGATGCGCATGAGCAGGTTTTGTGGGATGCGCATGCGCAGGTTTTTTGGGATGCGCATGCGCAGGTTTTTTGGGATGCGCATGCCTAGTCGAGCAAAAACACGTGCGAGAGGATGCATCCCGCAGGCTAGTCCAGCAAAAGCACGTGCGAGAGGATGCATCCCGCAGGCTAGTCGAGTAAAAACACGTGCGAGAGGATGCATCCCGCAGGCTAGTCGAGTAAAAACACGTGCGAGAGGATGCATCCTGCAGGCTAGTCGAGTAAAAACACGTGCGAGAGGATGCATCCCGCAGGCTAGTCGAGTAAAAACACGTGCGAGGTTTTGTGGGATGCGCATGCGCAGGTTTTGTGGGATGCGCATGCGCAGGTTTTTTGGGATGCGCATGGCTAGTCGAGCAAAAACACGTGCGAGAGGATGCATCCCGCAGGGTAGTCGAGTAAAAACACGTGCGAGAGGATGCATCCCGCAGGCTAGTCGAGTAAAAACACGTGCGAGAGGATGCATCCCGCAGGCTAGTCGAGTAAAAACACGTGCGAGGTTTTGTGGGATGCGCATGCGCAGGTTTTTTGGAATGCGCATGGCTAGTCGAGCAAAAACACGTGCGAGAGGATGCATCCCGCAGGGTAGTCGAGTAAAAACACGTGCGAGAGGATGCATCCCGCAGGGTAGTCGAGTAAAAACACGTGCGAGAGGATGCATCCCGCAGGCTAGTCGAGTAAAAACACGTGCGAGAGGATGCATCCTGCAGGATAGTCGAGTAAAAACACGTGCGAGAGGATGCATCCCGCAGGCTAGTCGAGCAAAAACACGTGCGAGAGGATGCATCCCGCAGGCTAGTCGAGCAAAAACACGTGTGAGAGGATGCATCCCGCAGGCTAGTTGTTCAGAATTGTATGCATAAGATTGTACTGTGAATCCGCCTTGATACTGAGGGGTCACGTGATCCCCTCTCCGTTGGAATAGCTCCGCGGCCGCAAGCGACGTTAGACGTTAATCACGCTTACAACGTGAAAGACACAGACGACAAACGAGGATCGCGAGAACGTACGGTTACGTATATCAGAGCACTTTCCGATTGTATCCACACAGTGTTAACCGGCATCATACAGTTAATAAATTCTGTGATATTAACCAACACAAGTTTCATCATTAATTAAACATTTTGGTCCTTCGAGCCGGATCCGTGCTTGTGGAATTGGAAGGAACACGGAAGCTTGTGAGAGCTGAAACGCAAGTGATACCGTGCCTGTGCATATTACGTTATTGGCTCTTGTGTCGATCCTCGTACAGTTTAAAGGCGAAACTAGGCATAGTTTCCATTAAACTGTCTAAGCTAACGCCAGACATTTGGAGCGTTAGCGCATTACATACATAACCACTCGCTACCACGTGGCGAGACAAGAGACGGAAAGTCGGCCATATTGGGCTGGCTGGAAGACTGTTGATCATCGCTGAACTTGAGCGCGGTCAACAACCATAACAAGGAGCGTGAGAGAGACAACACCAGCGAGACAGATATACACATTGGAAATACGACAGTATTATATTGGAACTATTGGCAAGGAATCGTTGATACGTAAATATACTGTCCTGGGTGAGTTCTCCCATCTCGCTCTATTCTAATCTCAGATGTACATTTCATAATAGTGTGGTTCTGTTTCGACCCGCTATAGGCAGTGGCCATAACAAACGCGAACACTGGTAACTACTCGATTTAAAAATCGATTTGTATCTGAACGATTATATTCGCCATTCTCACAATTGCGGCATTTTCATATTGATTTGAATTTTGAACGATCGTATTCGTTATTCTTATGCAATTGTGGCATTTTCATATTGATTGTATTTTGTAACTGCGCAATTACCATATTGATTTGAATTTGTAAACGATCATATTCGTTATTCTTTGCGATTGTGGCAGTTTCACATTGATTGTATTAAGCGATCACATTCATTACTCGTGAACTCTTGTAACGACGCTATTTCGACATTGATTGTCTACTTGTACGATTATATTCGTTATTCATCCTGGTGACCTGCTCAGTTTGAGATTGATTCGAGTGTTCTGGGTTATATTTGCATTATACAAATGGATGAGTTAGTAGCGTCACAGACCGAATTATTCGCGAAGGTGGAGAAATCCTTCCTTAATTTCAAGAAAAGGGGTAGTGCAAAGATGACCGGAGGAGCAACCACGGCTCAATTAGACAGACTGACTGAACACTGGAATCAATACAGAGCAACCCATGCTAAACTGTTAGAACTGGCAGGTCCAAAAAGGGAACACGAGTACTTTAAAACTAAAAGAATGGATGAGATGGAAGAATTGTATTATGAGATACGTGGAGAGTTTCAAGAACACTTGAATGTCCTAGTTGGCACATACTCACGCGTCAAGGCTGACGACACATTTGAAACTTCTGTGATTCATGATCAGAGTGAGGCTCGGTTGCCTAAAATAGATTTGCCTAAATTTTCTGGAAGTTATACGGGGTGGCCTTCGTTTAAAAGTCTATTCACCTCTCTTGTAAAGGATAGAGCAAGTCTGTCAGACGTTTCTAAGTTTCAGTACTTGCAGTCATGTTTAGAAGGCGTTGCATTTGACCAGATTAAAAACCTTCCTATAGTTGAAGGGAATTTTTCACTTGCTTGGCAAAGGTTAGTGAAATATTTTGAGAATAAAAGGCGCTTAGTCCATGTGACCTTGGCCGACATGTTTTCAGTGACAGATGTTTCTGCGGAAACCTCTGCCGAACTCCAGAGAGTTCTGCTGGGAGTTATGGGACCCTTGGCTTCATTAAAGGCGCTTGGTCGCTCAACGGAGACTTGGGATGATATTATTGTTTTCTTGATTGCTAGTAAACTAGATACACAGACTAGAAAGGAGTGGGAGTCGTCACTAGGTGATTCCCATGAACCTCCTACATTTGCTGAACTTGAGAGTTTCCTATCATCTCAAATTATATCATTAGAAGCTATTGAAAGTGCAGCCAGGGCGAGAGCCGCGTCGATCGCCCCTGCCTTGAAAGATAACAAGTCACGTAGTCATCCTAAACCACATGCTGACAAACAGTATACGACCAGGACCTTTCATGTAGCCAAGAAGTCAGTAAAGGGATCAGGTAACGGTCGATTCCCCCAAAAATGTTCTCTGTGTTCGAAACCTCATTTTCTATTACAGTGTGATGTCTTTCGAGCACAAACAATTCCTCAAAGACATGAGCATGTGAAATCGAAAGGGATTTGTTATAATTGCTTGGGGAACCACTTGTTGGATTCTTGTCCTTCGAAAAATCGCTGTAAAGAATGCAACGGTAAGCATCACAGTATCTTGCATCTTAATCGAAACGCATGGCCAGCCAATAATAATCATGCATTAAATCGGAGTCTCACGTCAAATGAAGGATCCAAGGATCCGGCTGCTCCAGAAACCTCGAATTCTGGATCTGGTGCAGTGGCACACATGGCCAAAAGCCATTCCGGTATTATTGATACCGTTCTTATTGCTACAGCTTATGTATATGTAGTAAATAGTCGAGGGGAAGAATGCCTCGCGCGGGCAATTATAGATCAATGCTCTCAATCTTCATTCATCACGACAGCTCTATGTCAGAGATTGCGGTTAGATAGAATCGCTTGTAGAATACCTATAACTGGACTGTGTAATAGTTCTTTAACTACTTGTAAAAGCAAGACTGTCTTCACCATCAAGCCTCATTTTACGTCTACTTTCAGCTGTCGAGTCAGCGCCTACGTAGTAGGAAAGGTCAGCGGTTACACCCCTGTTGTCTCGGCAAATGACTGCGATTGGAAACATTTAAATGATTTGGAATTAGCCGATCCGCGCTTCCATGAGACCGGGTCCATAGACATGTTACTGGGGGCGGACGTGCACGCAGAGGTGGTGGAAGGTCGGGTAATTAAAGGCGAAGGCCATGAACCTATTGCTACACAGTCGAGTCTGGGTTGGTTGATATCGGGGCAAACAGGTTGCAACAGTGATACTCAGCGAGTCGGACCAACTGTGCTACACTGCACAATAGACGAGGATGTCAATGAACTATTGCAAAGGTTCTGGTTGCAAGAGGAGCTTCCTCCTGTGCAACTTGAAACTCCCGATCAGCAGACATGCGAGCAGCATTTTCTTGAGACACACTCAAGGATGTCCGATGGGCGGTATACTGTAAGACTGCCCCTTTGCATTAGTGAACCTCCTTCTTTCCACGATACTCACAGATCAGCTCAGAAAATGCTTGATAACATGGAAAGACGCTTTAATAGAGATTCTGTTTTCAAACAGGCTTATTGTGAGTTCATGCAAGACTATATTGCGACTGCGCATATGTCAGTAATAGCCACTTCCCACTTGGATTTGCATAATTGTTGCTTCTTGCCTCATCATGGGGTACTCAAAGAAAGTAGTTCAACTACTAAATTACGGACAGTTTTCAACGGCTCCATGAAGACGAGAGCTGGGGTTAGTTTGAATGATTGTCTTCATGTAGGGGCTAACTTGCTGCCCGACTTATCTCACCTTGTCATTAGTTGGCGTAAATACAAATACGCATTCGTCGCAGACATTAAACAAATGTTTAGACAAATACTCCTAGCTGAGGAAGACAGGTTATATCAGTTGATATTGTGGAGATTCAATTCCTCAGACCCGATTCAAATTTACAAATTGAATACGGTCACTTATGGATTAGCATCTAGCCCATTTCTTGCAAATAGGGTTATCAAACAGTTAGCATTCGATGAAAAGGAACATTTTCCTTTAGGCGCTAGTGTCTTACAGAAGGAAATCTACATGGATGATGTCCTGTCGGGAGGTCATTCTTTAGAGACGGCTGGATTGAAACAAAAACAAGTATTAGAATTGTGCAAGGTGGGCGGCTTCCCACTACGGAAATGGCTCTCGAATGAACAATCATTATTAGAGTGGCTGCCCAGGGATTCCATAGCTGTGGAGACTGAGATTTTGCTGCAGGACAACTTTTCCTACGGGGTGCTTGGTCTTCAATGGCTGCCTCAAAGAGACCTCTTCCAATACAAAACCGACATGGGGGTTTGCCCAACCACTTGGACGAAAAGGCTAGTTTTATCAAAAGTGGCAAAATTATTTGATCCACTTGGATTGTTAGCTCCGGTAACCATAACAGCAAAAATCTTCTTGCAGAAGTTATGGCTCTTGAAACTACAATGGGACGATCCATTGCCTGCTGTAGAAGCAACAGATTGGAAGGATTGGTATGAGGAATTGCCCTCGTTGTCTCAAATCGACATCCCCCGTTGGATAGGTTACGTACAAACCCCTGTTTCAATGCAATTACACGGGTTTGCCGACGCATCGAAGTTAGCATATGGAGCAGTATTGTACTTGCGAACCGAAACACAATCGTCGATATCCACACAATTGATTCAGGCCAAATCTAAAGTTGCTCCTATTAAGACACTAAGCATACCGAGACTGGAGCTCTCCGCAGCTCACTTACTTGCAAAATTAGTACACAATGTACTACCCCTATTCGATGATAGAGGAATTGACATATACCTTTGGACTGACTCCTTGGACGTGTTACATTGGCTCAAGGAGCACCCATCCAAATGGCCTACATTTGTCGCCAATCGCTGCGCTGACATTCATAATTTGGTACCGAAGGCATCGTGGAAGCATGTCAGGTCAGAAAGTAATCCTGCAGATCCAGTGTCCAGGGGTATAAAGCCTTCAGAATTGCGTTCTCTTCGGCTTTGGTGGGGAGGACCTACATGGCTATCGGAAAATCAAAATTCTTGGCCTCTCTCTCTCTTTTCTCTCTCTAACACTATTAGAGGTGAAACTATAGTTGAAGGCGTCTCTTGCCATACGGCGGTAACTGCTAAGACCTTAGCAGGAAGAGGAACGAACATAGAGAACCGGGCATTTTGGTACTTGTTAAATGAAAGGTGTTCGAACCTCCAAAAACTTTTGCGAATCACAGCATATATGCTACGTCTCGTCACAAGATTCAAGGAGATAATGATCTCAAAAAATTGGCATGCAACGTCTTCACTCTTCTTGCAGAATTGGTTCCATAGCGACAGACCTACTCCCAATAAGGAATTGTCGGTTTGGGAAATTGATAGAGCTCGTTTAGTATGGGTACACATTGTCCAAAGGACATATCTTGCTAAAGAACTGCAGTTGCTGACAAGAAGTCAGACTGTAAAAAAGGGTAGTCAATTAGAATCACTTAATCCAATTATGAGAGAGGGATTGATTAGAGTCGGTGGACGTTTAAAGCACTCGTTACTGAGTTTGGATCAAAAACATCCGCTTATCTTGCCCGCTGAGGGAAAATTTGTAGATCTCTTGATACAAGATACTCACATTCGAACCCTACATGGCGGTACCCAGTTAACGTTGGCCACGTTGCGTAATAAATATTGGTTGATTAAGGGTCGTCAAAGGGTGAAGTCGGCAATTCACAGGTGCCACACTTGCATTCGTTATAGGGCAACACCAAGTTACCAACAAATGGCAAGTCTGCCTTTGACGCGAGTACGTCCAGCTAGGCCATTCAGTGTGGCAGGAGTGGACTACGCGGGTCCATTCTATATGCGAGCGGCAGCAGGGCGCGGGCGTACAGCCTACAAGGGCTACATTTGTTTGTTCATATGCTTAACAACAAGAGCGGTTCATTTGGAAGCGGTCTCTGATTATACCACAGAAGGCTTCTTAGCTGCCTTTAGAAGATTCTGTGCTCGTCGGGGTCACTGCAGTACACTTATTAGCGACCAGGGTACGAACTTTGTAGGAGCCGCCTCCGAGCTTAATCGGCTCTTTCAAAAATCAGGTCAGCAAGCTAACCAACTGTCGAAAGCTCTAGCTGAGCAGGGTACTACCTGGAAATTCAACCCCCCGGCAGCCCCTCACTTTGGAGGGATTTGGGAGGCAGCTGTCAAGTCAACGAAATATCACCTACGTCGGGTCATTGGCGAGGCGAGGTTGACGTTCGAAGAATTTTATACACTGTTAACCCAAATTGAGGCTTGCCTCAACTCTCGACCTCTCCTGGCTATGTCCGATGATCCGTCCGACATAAACTCACTCACGCCTGCACATTTCTTAATTATGTCCTCATCTTACATTGTTCCGGAGCCCGATTGTCTCGTAGATAAAATTCCGCTGTTCAAACGTTGGCGAATTGTACAACAGATGCTGCAAGGCTATTGGCAACGCTGGTCACAGGAATATCTGCAGTCCTTGCAACAACGAACCAAATGGAAGTTGCCCAGCCGACCAATGACTACGGGAGATCTGGTTCTCATCCGGAATGAAATTTCATCACCTTCTCAATGGCCGTTAGCCAGAATCACTGCGCTACATAAGGGTGATGATGGATTACCCAGGGTAGCTACGCTACGAACCGCGTCGACAATATTGAAGAGACCAATAACAAAATTGATCCCCTTGAGGTGTAGGGAAGAACTAGAAGGTTGAATGAAGATCAACCATGCGTTAGAACTTAGTAACTTGTAAGCTACATAGTTAATAAGTCGTTGTTTTCCGAAACAGTAACATCCAGTAGTCTAACATAGACTGTGGGATTCCCCTACACTGAGTTACTGCGCGCGTAGATTACCGGTTCCCATGTGTAACTGCGAGCATTCTCTTCTGCGAAGAGAGGTGGGCGGAATGTTCAGAATTGTATGCATAAGATTGTACTGTGAATCCGCCTTGATACTGAGGGGTCACGTGATCCCCTCTCCGTTGGAATAGCTCCGCGGCCGCAAGCGACGTTAGACGTTAATCACGCTTACAACGTGAAAGACACAGACGACAAACGAGGATCGCGAGAACGTACGGTTACGTATATCAGAGCACTTTCCGATTGTATCCACACAGTGTTAACCGGCATCATACAGTTAATAAATTCTGTGATATTAACCAACACAAGTTTCATCATTAATTAAACACTAGTCGAGTAAAAACACGTGCGAGGTTTTGTGGGATGCGCATGCGCAGGTTTTGTGGGATGCGCATGCGCAGGTTTTTTGGGATGCGCATGGCTAGTCGAGCAAAAACACGTGCGAGAGGATGCATCCCGCAGGCTAGTCGAGTAAAAACACGTGCGAGAGGATGCATCCCGCAGGCTAGTCGAGTAAAAACACGTGCGAGAGGATGCATCCCGCAGGCTAGTCGAGTAAAAACACGTGCGAGAGGATGCATCCCGCAGGCTAGTCGAGTAAAAACACGTGCGAGAGGATGCATCCCGCAGGCTAGTCGAGTAAAAACACGTGCGAGGTTTTGTGGGATGCGCATGCGCAGGTTTTGTGGGATGCGCATGCGCAGGTTTTTTGGGATGCGCATGCGCAGGTTTTTTGGAATGCGCATGGCTAGTCGAGCAAAAACACGTGCGAGAGGATGCATCCCGCAGGGTAGTCGAGTAAAAACACGAGCGAGAGGATGCATCCCGCAGGCTAGTCGAGTAAAAACACGTGCGAGAGGATGCATCCCGCAGGCTAGTCGAGTAAAAACACGTGCGAGAGGATGCATCCTGCAGGCTAGTCGAGTAAAAACACGTGCGAGAGGATGCATCCCGCAGGCTAGTCGAGTAAAATCACGTGCGAGGTTTTGTGGGATGCGCATGCGCAGGTTTTGTGGGATGCGCATGCGCAGGTTTTTTGGGATGCGCATGGCTAGTCGAGCAAAAACACGTGCGAGAGGATGCATCCCGCAGGGTAGTCGAGTAAAAACACGTGCGAGAGGATGCATCCCGCAGGCTAGTCGAGTAAAAACACGTGCGAGAGGATGCATCCCGCAGGCTAGTCGAGTAAAAACACGTGCGAGAGGATGCATCCCAGAGGCTAGTCGAGTAAAAACACGTGCGAGAGGATGCATCCTGCAGGCTAGTCGAGTAAAAACACGTGCGAGAGGATGCATCCCGCAGGCTAGTCGAGTAAAAACACGTGCGAGGTTTTGTGGGATGCGCATGCGCAGGTTTTGTGGGATGCGCATGCGCAGGTTTTTTGGGATGCGCATGGCTAGTCGAGCAAAAACACGTGCGAGAGGATGCATCCCGCAGGGTAGTCGTGTAAAAACACGTGCGAGAGGATGCATCCCGCAGGCTAGTCGAGTAAAAACACGTGCGAGAGGATGCATCCCGCAGGCTAGTCGAGTAAAAACACGTGCGAGAGGATGCATCCCGCAGGCTAGTCGAGTAAAAACACGTGCGAGGTTTTGTGGGATGCGCATGCGCAGGTTTTGTGGGATGCGCATGCGCAGGTTTTTTGGGATGCGCATGGCTAGTCGAGCAAAAACACGTGCGAGAGGATGCATCCCGCAGGGTAGTGGAGTAAAAACACGTGCGAGAGGATGCATCCCGCAGGCTAGTCGAGTAAAAACACGTGCGAGAGGATGCATCCTGCAGGCTAGTCGAGTAAAAACACGTGCGAGAGGATGCATCCCGCTGGCTAGTCGAGCAAAAACACGTGCGAGAGGATGCATCCCGCAGGCTAGTCGAGCAAAAACACGTGCGAGAGGATGCATCCTGCAGGCTAGTCGAGTAAAAACACGTGCGAGAGGATGCATCCCGCAGGCTAGTCGAGCACAAACACGTGCGAGAGGATGCATCCCGCAGGCTAGTCGAGCAAAAACACGTGCGAGAGGATGCATCCCGCAGGCTAGTCGAGCTAAAACACGTGCGAGAGGATGCATCCCGCAGGCTTGTCGAGTAAAAACACGTGCGAGGTTTTGTGGGATGCGCATGCGCAGGTTTTGTGGGATGCGCATGCGCAGGTTTTGTGGGATGCGCATGCGCAGGTTTTTTGGGATGCGCATGCCTAGTCGAGCAAAAACACGTGCGAGAGGATGCATCCCGCAGGCTAGTCCAGCAAAAACACGTGCGAGAGGATGCATCCCGCAGGCTAGTCGAGTAAAAACACGTGCGAGAGGATGCATCCCGCAGGCTAGTCGAGCACAAACACGTGCGAGAGGATGCATCCTGCAGGCTAGTCGAGTAAAAACACGTGCGAGAGGATGCATCCCGCAGGCTAGTCGAGCAAAAATACGTGCGAGAGTATGCATCCCGCAGGCTAGTCGAGCAAAAACACGTGCGAGAGGATGCATCCCGCAGGCTAGTCGAGTAAAAACACGTGCGAGAGGATGCATCCCGCAGGCTAGTCGAGTAAAAACACGTGCGAGGTTTTGTGGGATGCGCATGCGCAGGTTTTTTGGGATGCGCATGGCTAGTCGAGCAAAAACACGTGCGAGAGGATGCATCCCGCAGGGTAGTCGAGTAAAAACACGTGCGAGAGGATGCATCCCGCAGGCTAGTCGAGTAAAAACACGTGCGAGAGGATGCATCCCGCAGGCTAGTCGAGCACAAACACGTGCGAGAGGATGCATCCCGCAGGCTAGTCGAGCAAAAACACGTGCGAGAGGATGCATCCCGCAGCCTAGTCGAGCACAAACACGTGCGAGAGGATGCATCCCGCAGGCTAGTCGAGCAAAAACACGTGCGAGAGGATGCATCCCGCAGGCTAGTCGAGCTAAAACACGTGCGAGAGGATGCATCCCGCAGGCTAGTCGAGTAAAAACACGTGCGAGGTTTTGTGGGATGCGCATGCGCAGGTTTTGTGGGATGCGCATGCGCAGGTTTTGTGGGATGCGCATGCGCAGGTTTTGTGGGATGCGCATGCGCAGGTTTTTTGGGATGCGCATGCCTAGTCGAGCAAAAACACGTGCGAGAGGATGCATCCCGCAGGCTAGTCCAGCAAAAACACGTGCGAGAGGATGAATCCCGCAGGCTAGTCGAGTAAAAACACGTGCGAGAGGATGCATCCCGCAGGCTAGTCGAGTAAAAACACGTGCGAGAGGATGCATCCCGCAGGCTAGTCGAGTAAAAACACGTGCGAGGTTTTGTGGGATGCGCATGCGCAGGTTTTTTGGGATGCGCATGGCTAGTCGAGCAAAAACACGTGCGAGAGGATGCATCCCGCAGGGTAGTCGAGTAAAAACACGTGCGAGAGGATGCATCCCGCAGGCTAGTCGAGTAAAAACACGTGCGAGAGGATGCATCCTGCAGGCTAGTCGAGTAAAAACACGTGCGAGAGGATGCATCCCGCAGGCTAGTCGAGCAAAAATACGTGCGAGAGGATGCATCCCGCAGGCTAGTCGAGCAAAAACACGTGCGAGAGGATGCATCCCGCAGGCTAGTCGAGTAAAAACACGTGCGAGAGGATGCATCCCGCAGGCTAGTCGAGTAAAAACACGTGCGAGGTTTTGTGGGATGCGCATGCGCAGGTTTTTTGGGATGCGCATGGCTAGTCGAGCAAAAACACGTGCGAGAGGATGCATCCCGCAGGGTAGTCGTGTAAAAACACGTGCGAGAGGATGCATCCCGCAGGCTAGTCGAGTAAAAACACGTGCGAGAGGATGCATCCCGCAGGCTAGTCGAGCACAAACACGTGCGAGAGGATGCATCCCGCAGGCTAGTCGAGCAAAAACACGTGCGAGAGGATGCATCCCGCAGGCTAGTCGAGCACAAACACGTGCGAGAGGATGCATCCCGCAGGCTAGTCGAGCAAAAACACGTGCGAGAGGATGCATCCCGCAGGCTAGTCGAGCTAAAACACGTGCGAGAGGATGCATCCCGCAGGCTAGTCGAGTAAAAACACGTGCGAGGTTTTGTGGGATGCGCATGCGCAGGTTTTGTGGGATGCGCATGCGCAGGTTTTGTGGGATGCGCATGCGCAGGTTTTTTGGGATGCGCATGCCTAGTCGAGCAAAAACACGTGCGAGAGGATGCATCCCGCAGGCTAGTCCAGCAAAAACACGTGCGAGAGGATGCATCCCGCAGGCTAGTCGAGTAAAAACACGTGCGAGAGGATGCATCCCGCAGGCTAGTCGTGCACAAACACGTGCGAGAGGATGCATCCTGCAGGCTAGTCGAGTAAAAACACGTGCGAGAGGATGCATCCCGCAGGCTAGTCGAGCAAAAACACGTGCGAGAGGATGCATCCCGCAGGCTAGTCGAGTAAAAACACGTGCGAGAGGATGCATCCCGCAGGCTAGTCGAGTAAAAACACGTGCGAGAGGATGCATCCCGCAGGCTAGTCGAGTAAAAACACGTGCGAGGTTTTGTGGGATGCGCATGCGCAGGTTTTTTGGGATGCGCATGGCTAGTCGAGCAAAAACACGTGCGAGAGGATGCATCCCGCAGGGTAGTCGAGTAAAAACACGTGCGAGAGGATGCATCCCGCAGGCTAGTCGAGTAAAAACACGTGCGAGAGGATGCATCCTGCAGGCTAGTCGAGTAAAAACACGTGCGAGAGGAAGCATCCCGCAGGATAGTCAAGCAAAAACACGTGCGAGAGGATGCATCCCGCAGGCTAGTCGAGCAAAAACACGTGCGAGAGGATGCATCCCGCAGGCTAGTCGAGTAAAAACACGTGCGAGAGGATGCATCCCGCAGGCTAGTCGAGCACAAACACGTGCGAGAGGATGCATCCCGCAGGCTAGTCGAGTAAAAACACGTGCGAGGTTTTGTGGGATGCGCATGCGCAGGTTTTGTGGGATGCGCATGCGCAGGTTTTTTGGGATGCGCATGCGCAGGTTTTTTGGGATGCGCATGCCTAGTCGAGCAAAAACACGTGCGAGAGGATGCATCCCGTAGGCTAGTCGAGTAAAAACACGTGCGAGAGGATGCATCCCGCAGGCTAGTCGAGCAAAAACACGTGCGAGAGGTTGCATCCCGCAGGCTAGTCGAGCAAAAACACGTGCGAGAGGATGCATCCCGCAGGCTAGTCGAGTAAAAACACGTGCGAGAGGATGCATCCCGCAGGCTAGTCGAGTAAAAACACGTGCGAGAGGATGCATCCCGCAGGCTAGTCGAGCACAAACACGTGCGAGAGGATGCATCCCGCAGGCTAGTCGAGCAAAAACACGTGCGAGAGGATGCATCCCGCAGGCTAGTTTAGCAAAAACACGTGCGAGAGGATGCATCCCGCAGGCTAGTCGAGCAAAAACACGTGCGAGAGGATGCATCCCGCAGGCTAGTCGAGTAAAAACACGTGCGAGAGGATGCATCCCGCAGGCTAGTCGAGCACAAACACGTGCGAGAGGATGCATCCCGCAGGCTAGTCGAGCAAAAACACGTGCGAGAGGATGCATCCCGCAGGCTAGTCGAGCAAAAACACGTGCGAGAGGATGCATCCCGCAGGCTAGTCGAGTAAAAACACGTGCGAGGTTTTGTGGGATGCGCATGCGCAGGTTTTGTGGGATGCGCATGCGCAGGTTTTTTGGGATGCGCATGCGCAGGTTTTTTGGGATGCGCATGCCTAGTCGAGCAAAAACACGTGCGAGAGGATGCATCCCGCAGGCTAGTCCAGCAAAAACACGTGCGAGAGGATGCATCCCGCAGGCTAGTCGAGTAAAAACACGTGCGAGAGGATGCATCCCGCAGGCTAGTCGAGTAAAAACACGTGCGAGAGGATGCATCCTGCAGGCTAGTCGAGTAAAAACACGTGCGAGAGGATGCATCCCGCAGGCTAGTCGAGTAAAAACACGTGCGAGGTTTTGTGGGATGCGCATGCGCAGGTTTTGTGGGATGCGCATGCGCAGGTTTTTTGGGATGCGCATGGCTAGTCGAGCAAAAACACGTGCGAGAGGATGCATCCCGCAGGGTAGTCGAGTAAAAACACGTGCGAGAGGATGCATCCCGCAGGCTAGTCGAGTAAAAACACGTGCGAGAGGATGCATCCCGCAGGCTAGTCGAGTAAAAACACGTGCGAGAGGATGCATCCCGCAGGGTAGTCGAGTAAAAACACGTGCGAGAGGATGCATCCCGCAGGCTAGTCGAGTAAAAACACGTGCGAGAGGATGCATCCTGCAGGATAGTCGAGTAAAAACACGTGCGAGAGGATGCATCCCGCAGGCTAGTCGAGCAAAAACACGTGCGAGAGGATGCATCCCGCAGGCTAGTCGAGCAAAAACACGTGTGAGAGGATGCATCCCGCAGGCTAGTCGAGTAAAAACACGTGCGAGGTTTTGTGGGATGCGCATGCGCAGGTTTTGTGGGATGCGCATGCGCAGGTTTTTTGGGATGCGCATGGCTAGTCGAGCAAAAACACGTGCGAGAGGATGCATCCCGCAGGCTAGTCGAGTAAAAACACGTGCGAGAGGATGCATCCCGCAGGCTAGTCGAGTAAAAACACGTGCGAGAGGATGCATCCCGCAGGCTAGTCGAGTAAAAACACGTGCGAGAGGATGCATCCCGCAGGCTAGTCGAGTAAAAACACGTGCGAGAGGATGCATCCCGCAGGCTAGTCGAGTAAAAACACGTGCGAGGTTTTGTGGGATGCGCATGCGCAGGTTTTGTGGGATGCGCATGCGCAGGTTTTTTGGGATGCGCATGCGCAGGTTTTTTGGAATGCGCATGGCTAGTCGAGCAAAAACACGTGCGAGAGGATGCATCCCGCAGGGTAGTCGAGTAAAAACACGAGCGAGAGGATGCATCCCGCAGGCTAGTCGAGTAAAAACACGTGCGAGAGGATGCATCCCGCAGGCTAGTCGAGTAAAAACACGTGCGAGAGGATGCATCCTGCAGGCTAGTCGAGTAAAAACACGTGCGAGAGGATGCATCCCGCAGGCTAGTCGAGTAAAATCACGTGCGAGGTTTTGTGGGATGCGCATGCGCAGGTTTTGTGGGATGCGCATGCGCAGGTTTTTTGGGATGCGCATGGCTAGTCGAGCAAAAACACGTGCGAGAGGATGCATCCCGCAGGGTAGTCGAGTAAAAACACGTGCGAGAGGATGCATCCCGCAGGCTAGTCCAGCAAAAACACGTGCGAGAGGATGCATCCCGCAGGCTAGTCGAGTAAAAACACGTGCGAGAGGATGCATCCCAGAGGCTAGTCGAGTAAAAACACGTGCGAGAGGATGCATCCTGCAGGCTAGTCGAGTAAAAACACGTGCGAGAGGATGCATCCCGCAGGCTAGTCGAGTAAAAACACGTGCGAGGTTTTGTGGGATGCGCATGCGCAGGTTTTGTGGGATGCGCATGCGCAGGTTTTTTGGGATGCGCATGGCTAGTCGAGCAAAAACACGTGCGAGAGGATGCATCCCGCAGGGTAGTCGAGTAAAAACACGTGCGAGAGGATGCATCCCGCAGGCTAGTCGAGTAAAAACACGTGCGAGAGGATGCATCCCGCAGGCTAGTCGAGTAAAAACACGTGCGAGAGGATGCATCCCGCAGGGTAGTCGAGTAAAAACACGTGCGAGAGGATGCATCCCGCAGGCTAGTCGAGTAAAAACACGTGCGAGAGGATGCATCCTGCAGGATAGTCGAGTAAAAACACGTGCGAGAGGATGCATCCCGCAGGCTAGTCGAGCAAAAACACGTGCGAGAGGATGCATCCTGCAGGCTAGTCGAGTAAAAACACGTGCGAGAGGATGCATCCCGCAGGCTAGTCGAGCACAAACACGTGCGAGAGGATGCATCCCGCAGGCTAGTCGAGCAAAAACACGTGCGAGAGGATGCATCCCGCAGGCTAGTCGAGCTAAAACACGTGCGAGAGGATGCATCCCGCAGGCTAGTCGAGTAAAAACACGTGCGAGGTTTTGTGGGATGCGCATGCGCAGGTTTTGTGGGATGCGCATGCGCAGGTTTTGTGGGATGCGCATGCGCAGGTTTTTTGGGATGCGCATGCCTAGTCGAGCAAAAACACGTGCGAGAGGATGCATCCCGCAGGCTAGTCCAGCAAAAACACGTGCGAGAGGATGCATCCCGCAGGCTAGTCGAGTAAAAACACGTGCGAGAGGATGCATCCCGCAGGCTAGTCGAGTAAAAACACGTGCGAGAGGATGCATCCCAGAGGCTAGTCGAGTAAAAACACGTGCGAGAGGATGCATCCTGCAGGCTAGTCGAGTAAAAACACGTGCGAGAGGATGCATCCCGCAGGCTAGTCGAGTAAAAACACGTGCGAGGTTTTGTGGGATGCGCATGCGCAGGTTTTGTGGGATGCGCATGCGCAGGTTTTTTGGGATGCGCATGGCTAGTCGAGCAAAAACACGTGCGAGAGGATGCATCCCGCAGGGTAGTCGTGTAAAAACACGTGCGAGAGGATGCATCCCGCAGGCTAGTCGAGTAAAAACACGTGCGAGAGGATGCATCCCGCAGGCTAGTCGAGTAAAAACACGTGCGAGAGGATGCATCCCGCAGGCTAGTCGAGTAAAAACACGTGCGAGGTTTTGTGGGATGCGCATGCGCAGGTTTTGTGGGATGCGCATGCGCAGGTTTTTTGGGATGCGCATGGCTAGTCGAGCAAAAACACGTGCGAGAGGATGCATCCCGCAGGCTAGTCGAGTAAAAACACGTGCGAGAGGATGCATCCCGCAGGCTAGTCGAGTAAAAACACGTGCGAGAGGATGCATCCCGCAGGCTAGTCGAGTAAAAACACGTGCGAGAGGATGCATCCCGCAGGCTAGTCGAGTAAAAACACGTGCGAGGTTTTGTGGGATGCGCATGCGCAGGTTTTGTGGGATGCGCATGCGCAGGTTTTTTGGGATGCGCATGCGCAGGTTTTTTGGAATGCGCATGGCTAGTCGAGCAAAAACACGTGCGAGAGGATGCATCCCGCAGGGTAGTCGAGTAAAAACACGAGCGAGAGGATGCATCCCGCAGGCTAGTCGAGTAAAAACACGTGCGAGAGGATGCATCCCGCAGGCTAGTCGAGTAAAAACACGTGCGAGAGGATGCATCCTGCAGGCTAGTCGAGTAAAAACACGTGCGAGAGGATGCATCCCGCAGGCTAGTCGAGTAAAATCACGTGCGAGGTTTTGTGGGATGCGCATGCGCAGGTTTTGTGGGATGCGCATGCGCAGGTTTTTTGGGATGCGCATGGCTAGTCGAGCAAAAACACGTGCGAGAGGATGCATCCCGCAGGGTAGTCGAGTAAAAACACGTGCGAGAGGATGCATCCCGCAGGCTAGTCCAGCAAAAACACGTGCGAGAGGATGCATCCCGCAGGCTAGTCGAGTAAAAACACGTGCGAGAGGATGCATCCCAGAGGCTAGTCGAGTAAAAACACGTGCGAGAGGATGCATCCTGCAGGCTAGTCGAGTAAAAACACGTGCGAGAGGATGCATCCCGCAGGCTAGTCGAGTAAAAACACGTGCGAGATTTTGTGGGATGCGCATGCGCAGGTTTTGTGGGATGCGCATGCGCAGGTTTTTTGGGATGCGCATGGCTAGTCGAGCAAAAACACGTGCGAGAGGATGCATCCCGCAGGGTAGTCGAGTAAAAACACGTGCGAGAGGATGCATCCCGCAGGCTAGTCGAGTAAAAACACGTGCGAGAGGATGCATCCCGCAGGCTAGTCGAGTAAAAACACGTGCGAGAGGATGCATCCCGCAGGGTAGTCGAGTAAAAACACGTGCGAGAGGATGCATCCCGCAGGCTAGTCGAGTAAAAACACGTGCGAGAGGATGCATCCTGCAGGATAGTCGAGTAAAAACACGTGCGAGAGGATGCATCCCGCAGGCTAGTCGAGCAAAAACACGTGCGAGAGGATGCATCCTGCAGGCTAGTCGAGTAAAAACACGTGCGAGAGGATGCATCCCGCAGGCTAGTCGAGCACAAACACGTGCGAGAGGATGCATCCCGCAGGCTAGTCGAGCAAAAACACGTGCGAGAGGATGCATCCCGCAGGCTAGTCGAGCTAAAACACGTGCGAGAGGATGCATCCCGCAGGCTAGTCGAGTAAAAACACGTGCGAGGTTTTGTGGGATGCGCATGCGCAGGTTTTGTGGGATGCGCATGCGCAGGTTTTGTGGGATGCGCATGCGCAGGTTTTTTGGGATGCGCATGCCTAGTCGAGCAAAAACACGTGCGAGAGGATGCATCCCGCAGGCTAGTCCAGCAAAAACACGTGCGAGAGGATGCATCCCGCAGGCTAGTCGAGTAAAAACACGTGCGAGAGGATGCATCCCGCAGGCTAGTCGAGTAAAAACACGTGCGAGAGGATGCATCCCAGAGGCTAGTCGAGTAAAAACACGTGCGAGAGGATGCATCCTGCAGGCTAGTCGAGTAAAAACACGTGCGAGAGGATGCATCCCGCAGGCTAGTCGAGTAAAAACACGTGCGAGGTTTTGTGGGATGCGCATGCGCAGGTTTTGTGGGATGCGCATGCGCAGGTTTTTTGGGATGCGCATGGCTAGTCGAGCAAAAACACGTGCGAGAGGATGCATCCCGCAGGGTAGTCGTGTAAAAACACGTGCGAGAGGATGCATCCCGCAGGCTAGTCGAGTAAAAACACGTGCGAGAGGATGCATCCCGCAGGCTAGTCGAGTAAAAACACGTGCGAGAGGATGCATCCCGCAGGCTAGTCGAGTAAAAACACGTGCGAGGTTTTGTGGGATGCGCATGCGCAGGTTTTGTGGGATGCGCATGCGCAGGTTTTTTGGGATGCGCATGGCTAGTCGAGCAAAAACACGTGCGAGAGGATGCATCCCGCAGGGTAGTGGAGTAAAAACACGTGCGAGAGGATGCATCCCGCAGGCTAGTCGAGTAAAAACACGTGCGAGAGGATGCATCCTGCAGGCTAGTCGAGTAAAAACACGTGCGAGAGGATGCATCCCGCTGGCTAGTCGAGCAAAAACACGTGCGAGAGGATGCATCCCGCAGGCTAGTCGAGCAAAAACACGTGCGAGAGGATGCATCCTGCAGGCTAGTCGAGTAAAAACACGTGCGAGAGGATGCATCCCGCAGGCTAGTCGAGCACAAACACGTGCGAGAGGATGCATCCCGCAGGCTAGTCGAGCAAAAACACGTGCGAGAGGATGCATCCCGCAGGCTAGTCGAGCTAAAACACGTGCGAGAGGATGCATCCCGCAGGCTAGTCGAGTAAAAACACGTGCGAGGTTTTGTGGGATGCGCATGCGCAGGTTTTGTGGGATGCGCATGCGCAGGTTTTGTGGGATGCGCATGCGCAGGTTTTTTGGGATGCGCATGCCTAGTCGAGCAAAAACACGTGCGAGAGGATGCATCCCGCAGGCTAGTCCAGCAAAAACACGTGCGAGAGGATGCATCCCGCAGGCTAGTCGAGTAAAAACACGTGCGAGAGGATGCATCCCGCAGGCTAGTCGAGCACAAACACGTGCGAGAGGATGCATCCTGCAGGCTAGTCGAGTAAAAACACGTGCGAGAGGATGCATCCCGCAGGCTAGTCGAGCAAAAATACGTGCGAGAGTATGCATCCCGCAGGCTAGTCGAGCAAAAACACGTGCGAGAGGATGCATCCCGCAGGCTAGTCGAGTAAAAACACGTGCGAGAGGATGCATCCCGCAGGCTAGTCGAGTAAAAACACGTGCGAGGTTTTGTGGGATGCGCATGCGCAGGTTTTTTGGGATGCGCATGGCTAGTCGAGCAAAAACACGTGCGAGAGGATGCATCCCGCAGGGTAGTCGAGTAAAAACACGTGCGAGAGGATGCATCCCGCAGGCTAGTCGAGTAAAAACACGTGCGAGAGGATGCATCCCGCAGGCTAGTCGAGCACAAACACGTGCGAGAGGATGCATCCCGCAGGCTAGTCGAGCAAAAACACGTGCGAGAGGATGCATCCCGCAGCCTAGTCGAGCACAAACACGTGCGAGAGGATGCATCCCGCAGGCTAGTCGAGCAAAAACACGTGCGAGAGGATGCATCCCGCAGGCTAGTCGAGCTAAAACACGTGCGAGAGGATGCATCCCGCAGGCTAGTCGAGTAAAAACACGTGCGAGGTTTTGTGGGATGCGCATGCGCAGGTTTTGTGGGATGCGCATGCGCAGGTTTTGTGGGATGCGCATGCGCAGGTTTTGTGGGATGCGCATGCGCAGGTTTTTTGGGATGCGCATGCCTAGTCGAGCAAAAACACGTGCGAGAGGATGCATCCCGCAGGCTAGTCCAGCAAAAACACGTGCGAGAGGATGAATCCCGCAGGCTAGTCGAGTAAAAACACGTGCGAGAGGATGCATCCCGCAGGCTAGTCGAGTAAAAACACGTGCGAGAGGATGCATCCCGCAGGCTAGTCGAGTAAAAACACGTGCGAGGTTTTGTGGGATGCGCATGCGCAGGTTTTTTGGGATGCGCATGGCTAGTCGAGCAAAAACACGTGCGAGAGGATGCATCCCGCAGGGTAGTCGAGTAAAAACACGTGCGAGAGGATGCATCCCGCAGGCTAGTCGAGTAAAAACACGTGCGAGAGGATGCATCCTGCAGGCTAGTCGAGTAAAAACACGTGCGAGAGGATGCATCCCGCAGGCTAGTCGAGCAAAAATACGTGCGAGAGGATGCATCCCGCAGGCTAGTCGAGCAAAAACACGTGCGAGAGGATGCATCCCGCAGGCTAGTCGAGTAAAAACACGTGCGAGAGGATGCATCCCGCAGGCTAGTCGAGTAAAAACACGTGCGAGGTTTTGTGGGATGCGCATGCGCAGGTTTTTTGGGATGCGCATGGCTAGTCGAGCAAAAACACGTGCGAGAGGATGCATCCCGCAGGCTAGTCGAGCACAAACACGTGCGAGAGGATGCATCCCGCAGGCTAGTCGAGCAAAAACACGTGCGAGAGGATGCATCCCGCAGGCTAGTCGAGCACAAACACGTGCGAGAGGATGCATCCCGCAGGCTAGTCGAGCAAAAACACGTGCGAGAGGATGCATCCCGCAGGCTAGTCGAGCTAAAACACGTGCGAGAGGATGCATCCCGCAGGCTAGTCGAGTAAAAACACGTGCGAGGTTTTGTGGGATGCGCATGCGCAGGTTTTGTGGGATGCGCATGCGCAGGTTTTGTGGGATGCGCATGCGCAGGTTTTTTGGGATGCGCATGCCTAGTCGAGCAAAAACACGTGCGAGAGGATGCATCCCGCAGGCTAGTCCAGCAAAAACACGTGCGAGAGGATGCATCCCGCAGGCTAGTCGAGTAAAAACACGTGCGAGAGGATGCATCCCGCAGGCTAGTCGTGCACAAACACGTGCGAGAGGATGCATCCTGCAGGCTAGTCGAGTAAAAACACGTGCGAGAGGATGCATCCCGCAGGCTAGTCGAGCAAAAACACGTGCGAGAGGATGCATCCCGCAGGCTAGTCGAGTAAAAACACGTGCGAGAGGATGCATCCCGCAGGCTAGTCGAGTAAAAACACGTGCGAGAGGATGCATCCCGCAGGCTAGTCGAGTAAAAACACGTGCGAGGTTTTGTGGGATGCGCATGCGCAGGTTTTTTGGGATGCGCATGGCTAGTCGAGCAAAAACACGTGCGAGAGGATGCATCCCGCAGGGTAGTCGAGTAAAAACACGTGCGAGAGGATGCATCCCGCAGGCTAGTCGAGTAAAAACACGTGCGAGAGGATGCATCCTGCAGGCTAGTCGAGTAAAAACACGTGCGAGAGGAAGCATCCCGCAGGATAGTCCAGCAAAAACACGTGCGAGAAGATGCATCCCGCAGGCTAGTCGAGCAAAAACACGTGCGAGAGGATGCATCCCGCAGGCTAGTCGAGTAAAAACACGTGCGAGAGGATGCATCCCGCAGGCTAGTCGAGCACAAACACGTGCGAGAGGATGCATCCCGCAGGCTAGTCGAGTAAAAACACGTGCGAGGTTTTGTGGGATGCGCATGCGCAGGTTTTGTGGGATGCGCATGCGCAGGTTTTTTGGGATGCGCATGCGCAGGTTTTTTGGGATGCGCATGCCTAGTCGAGCAAAAACACGTGCGAGAGGATGCATCCCGTAGGCTAGTCGAGTAAAAACACGTGCGAGAGGATGCATCCCGCAGGCTAGTCGAGCAAAAACACGTGCGAGAGGTTGCATCCCGCAGGCTAGTCGAGCAAAAACACGTGCGAGGTTTTGTGGGATGCGCATGCGCAGGTTTTGTGGGATGCGCATGCGCAGGTTTTTTGGGATGCGCATGCGCAGGTTTTTTGGAATGCGCATGGCTAGTCGAGCAAAAACACGTGCGAGAGGATGCATCCCGCAGGGTAGTCGAGTAAAAACACGAGCGAGAGGATGCATCCCGCAGGCTAGTCGAGTAAAAACACGTGCGAGAGGATGCATCCCGCAGGCTAGTCGAGTAAAAACACGTGCGAGAGGATGCATCCTGCAGGCTAGTCGAGTAAAAACACGTGCGAGAGGATGCATCCCGCAGGCTAGTCGAGTAAAATCACGTGCGAGGTTTTGTGGGATGCGCATGCGCAGGTTTTGTGGGATGCGCATGCGCAGGTTTTTTGGGATGCGCATGGCTAGTCGAGCAAAAACACGTGCGAGAGGATGCATCCCGCAGGGTAGTCGAGTAAAAACACGTGCGAGAGGATGCATCCCGCAGGCTAGTCCAGCAAAAACACGTGCGAGAGGATGCATCCCGCAGGCTAGTCGAGTAAAAACACGTGCGAGAGGATGCATCCCAGAGGCTAGTCGAGTAAAAACACGTGCGAGAGGATGCATCCTGCAGGCTAGTCGAGTAAAAACACGTGCGAGAGGATGCATCCCGCAGGCTAGTCGAGTAAAAACACGTGCGAGGTTTTGTGGGATGCGCATGCGCAGGTTTTGTGGGATGCGCATGCGCAGGTTTTTTGGGATGCGCATGGCTAGTCGAGCAAAAACACGTGCGAGAGGATGCATCCCGCAGGGTAGTCGAGTAAAAACACGTGCGAGAGGATGCATCCCGCAGGCTAGTCGAGTAAAAACACGTGCGAGAGGATGCATCCCGCAGGCTAGTCGAGTAAAAACACGTGCGAGAGGATGCATCCCGCAGGGTAGTCGAGTAAAAACACGTGCGAGAGGATGCATCCCGCAGGCTAGTCGAGTAAAAACACGTGCGAGAGGATGCATCCTGCAGGATAGTCGAGTAAAAACACGTGCGAGAGGATGCATCCCGCAGGCTAGTCGAGCAAAAACACGTGCGAGAGGATGCATCCCGCAGGCTAGTCGAGCAAAAACACGTGTGAGAGGATGCATCCCGCAGGCTAGTCGAGTAAAAACACGTGCGAGGTTTTGTGGGATGCGCATGCGCAGGTTTTGTGGGATGCGCATGCGCAGGTTTTTTGGGATGCGCATGGCTAGTCGAGCAAAAACACGTGCGAGAGGATGCATCCCGCAGGCTAGTCGAGTAAAAACACGTGCGAGAGGATGCATCCCGCAGGCTAGTCGAGTAAAAACACGTGCGAGAGGATGCATCCCGCAGGCTAGTCGAGTAAAAACACGTGCGAGAGGATGCATCCCGCAGGCTAGTCGAGTAAAAACACGTGCGAGAGGATGCATCCCGCAGGCTAGTCGAGTAAAAACACGTGCGAGGTTTTGTGGGATGCGCATGCGCAGGTTTTGTGGGATGCGCATGCGCAGGTTTTTTGGGATGCGCATGCGCAGGTTTTTTGGAATGCGCATGGCTAGTCGAGCAAAAACACGTGCGAGAGGATGCATCCCGCAGGGTAGTCGAGTAAAAACACGAGCGAGAGGATGCATCCCGCAGGCTAGTCGAGTAAAAACACGTGCGAGAGGATGCATCCCGCAGGCTAGTCGAGTAAAAACACGTGCGAGAGGATGCATCCTGCAGGCTAGTCGAGTAAAAACACGTGCGAGAGGATGCATCCCGCAGGCTAGTCGAGTAAAATCACGTGCGAGGTTTTGTGGGATGCGCATGCGCAGGTTTTGTGGGATGCGCATGCGCAGGTTTTTTGGGATGCGCATGGCTAGTCGAGCAAAAACACGTGCGAGAGGATGCATCCCGCAGGGTAGTCGAGTAAAAACACGTGCGAGAGGATGCATCCCGCAGGCTAGTCGAGTAAAAACACGTGCGAGAGGATGCATCCCGCAGGCTAGTCGAGTAAAAACACGTGCGAGAGGATGCATCCCAGAGGCTAGTCGAGTAAAAACACGTACGAGAGGATGCATCCTGCAGGCTAGTCGAGTAAAAACACGTGCGAGAGGATGCATCCCGCAGGCTAGTCGAGCTAAAACACGTGCGAGAGGATGCATCCCGCAGGCTAGTCGAGTAAAAACACGTGCGAGGTTTTGTGGGATGCGCATGCGCAGGTTTTGTGGGATGCGCATGCGCAGGTTTTGTGGGATGCGCATGCGCAGGTTTTTTGGGATGCGCATGCCTAGTCGAGCAAAAACACGTGCGAGAGGATGCATCCCGCAGGCTAGTCCAGCAAAAACACGTGCGAGAGGATGCATCCCGCAGGGTAGTGGAGTAAAAACACGTGCGAGAGGATGCATCCCGCAGGCTAGTCGAGTAAAAACACGTGCGAGAGGATGCATCCTGCAGGCTAGTCGAGTAAAAACACGTGCGAGAGGATGCATCCCGCTGGCTAGTCGAGCAAAAACACGTGCGAGAGGATGCATCCCGCAGGCTAGTCGAGCAAAAACACGTGCGAGAGGATGCATCCTGCAGGCTAGTCGAGTAAAAACACGTGCGAGAGGGTGCATCACGCAGGCTAGTCGAGCACAAACACGTGCGAGAGGATGCATCCCGCAGGCTAGTCGAGCAAAAACACGTGCGAGAGGATGCATCCCGCAGGCTAGTCGAGCTAAAACACGTGCGAGAGGATGCATCCCGCAGGCTAGTCGAGTAAAAACACGTGCGAGGTTTTGTGGGATGCGCATGCGCAGGTTTTGTGGGATGCGCATGCGCAGGTTTTTTGGGATGCGCATGCCTAGTCGAGCAAAAACACGTGCGAGAGGATGCATCCCGCAGGCTAGTCCAGCAAAAACACGTGCGAGAGGATGCATCCCGCAGGCTAGTCGAGTAAAAACACGTGCGAGAGGATGCATCCCGCAGGCTAGTCGAGCACAAACACGTGCGAGAGGATGCATCCTGCAGGCTAGTCGAGTAAAAACACGTGCGAGGTTTTGTGGGATGCGCATGCGCAGGTTTTGTGGGATGCGCATGCGCAGGTTTTTTGGGATGCGCATGCGCAGGTTTTTTGGGATGCGCATGCCTAGTCGAGCAAAAACACGTGCGAGAGGATGCATCCCGCAGGCTAGTCGAGTAAAAACACGTGCGAGTGGATGCATCCCGCAGGCTAGTCGAGTAAAAACACGTGCGAGAGGATGCATCCCGCAGGCTAGTCGAGTAAAAACACGTGCGAGGTTTTGTGGGATGCGCATGCGCAGGTTTTTTGGGATGCGCATGGCTAGTCGAGCAAAAACACGTGCGAGAGGATGCATCCCGCAGGGTAGTCGAGTAAAAACACGTGCGAGAGGATGCATCCCGCAGGCTAGTCGAGTAAAAACACGTGCGAGAGGATGCATCCCGCAGGCTAGTCGAGCAGCACAACACGTGCGAGAGGATGCATCCCGCAGGCTAGTCGAGCAAAAACACGTG